>NC_053433.1:54207513-54273274 GCF_007990345.1 Gossypium hirsutum | reverse complement strand
TGAATTGGCTACTGCCCTTACGGAACCTGAGTATCTTTCCAATGACTAAGAAACTTGTTCCACTTACTCGATGTCTTTCGTTTCAAATCTGCGTACGACTTCTGACGATCCTGCTACCTTCAACTTCACGATTACCTTTACTTTCTGTTCATCTTTAATCAATCAACTCCGAATTTTACCTTCACCGAGCTCGGTCAAAACAATGTTACGGCATTAGACGTAAAAGCCTCGTAAGTGCCATCTTAATACTGATTGAAAACTATTGTTGTAAGCGAATTCAATCAAAGTAAATACCGTTCCCATGAACTACTGAACTCGAGGATGCAACATCTCAACATATCCTCAAGTATCTGAATTATCGCTCGATTGACTATCGGTTGGGGTGAAAAGCAATGCTAAAATGCAGCTTGGTACCCCGAGCTTCTTGCAATTTCTTCCAAAATCGTGAGGTGAATCTCAGATCTCTATCCGACACGATAGAAACAGGTACCCCGTGTAATCTCACAATTTGATAAACGTACAATTCAGCTAGTTTATCCAATGAAAATCCGTACGTACGGGGATGAAATGAGCCGACTTAGTCAGTCTATCAACAACAACCCATATCGCATCCTTCTTACTTGCTGACAAGGGCAGTCCGGACACAAAGTCCATTGTGACTCGATCCCATTTCCACTCGGGTATCATGATCGGCTGGAGTAATCCTGAAGGCACTTGATGTTCCGCTTTCACTTGTTGACATATTAAACATCTCGAAACAAAGTCGGAGATGTCCCGTTTCATACCATGCCACCAAAATTGACGTTTCAAATCGTTGTACATTTCGTACTCCCCGGGTGAATTGACATTCGGCTACAATGGGCTTCGTTCAGAATCATCGAAATGAGTTCCGAATTCCTTGGAACACACAAACGATTTCTGAACCTCAAACAGTCATCATCATCAATTTGAAACTCCGATTCCTCGTTCGGAAACACTTAGCCCGTTTTGCAACCAATTCATCATCGACTTTTTGAGCTTCACGAATTTGGTGAGTCAATAATGGTTTAGCTTTTAATTCAGCTACTAACACATTGTCTGGTAGAACAGACAAATGCACGTTCATCGCTCGTAAAGCAAACAATGACTTCCGCTTAAGGCGTCCGCAACCACGTTAGCCTTTCCCGGGTGGTAATCAAAGACAAGCTCGTAATCTTTCAACAACTCAAGCCAACGTCTTTGTCGCAGATTCAAGTCTCGTTGAGTCATCAAATATTTGAGACTTTTGTGATCCGAAAATACATGGCACTTCTCACCAAACAGATAATGTCGCCATATTTTTAAAGCAACCACGATGGCAGCTAGTTCGAGATCATGGGTCAGATAATTCCTCTCGTGTGGCTTCAATTGTCTCGACGCATAGGCCACGACTCGACCTTCTTGCATCAATACGTAACCCAGCCCAAGTAGGGATGCATCACTATAAATGACAAACTCTTTACCTGATTCGGGTTGCACCAAAATTGGAGTTTTAGTCAAATGAGTTTTCAGTTGGTCGAAACTTTTCTGACATTTCTCTGTCCACTCGAACTTAACATCCTTTTGAAGTAGCTTCGTCATTGGCGTGGCTATCATCGAGAAACCTTTCACAAATCGTCGGTAATAACCGGCGAGCCCCAAAAAGCTCCGATCTCAAATCTATTTTTGAGAACACTGAGGCTCCCTTCAGTTGGTCGAACAAATCATCGATGCGCGGCAACGGATATTTGTTCTTTATCGTCACTTTATTCAGCTGACGATAGTCAATGCACAACCTCATGGTTCCGTCCTTCTTTTTCACGAACAATACTGGTGCACCCCAAGGTGAGAAACTTGGTCGAGCGAAACCTCTATCCGTCAGTTCTTGCAACTGAGCTTTCAACTCCTTTAACTCGGTTGGTGCCATACGATACGGAGCTATCGAAATCGGTGTAGTCCCAGGTACAAGCTCAATACGAAACTCTACCTCCCGAACAGGTGGTAAGCCCGGTAATTCTTCCGGAAAACATCCGGGTATTCACAAACCACCGGCACAGATTCGGGTTTCTTTTCTAATTCTTTGTCATCAAGTACATACGCAAGGTATGCTTCGCACCCTTTTCTTACATATTTCTGTGCCAACATTGCTGATATTACAGCTGGCATCCCCTCCAAGTCCGCAGACTCAATTCAGACTACTTCGTTATTTGCGCACCTCAAATCAATAGTCTTGCTCTTGCAATTCACAATCGCATCATGCGTGGTCAACCAATCCAAACCAAGGATAACATCAAATTCATCAAACGGCAAAAGCATCAAGTCCGCTGGAAAACAGGAACCTCGAATTTCCAGGGGACATTTCTTACACACTTTGTCGACAAGCACGTAATGACCCAAGGGATTTGACACCCGAATTACGAACTCAGTAGACTCAATAGGTAAAGTCTTACTGGATGCTAAGGTTTCACATATGTAAGAATGAGTAGAACCGGGGTCAATCAAAGCAATTACATTAGTATCAAAGAGAGTGAATGTACCGGTAATAACATCAGGCGAAGAAGCATCCTCGCGGGCACGTATAGCATCAGCTCTAGCAGGCGCACGAGCTTCGGATCTGGTTATATCACCTCTAGATCCTCTCTGACCACCACTAGCATTGCCCGTATTTCCAGATGGTCTACCTCGAGCAGTGGTAGCACCCGGTTTCCCACTCTGATTTTCATTCTGTTCAAACAACCTCGGGCAATCTTTAATGAAGTGGTCAACTGATCCGCACTTGTAACAGGAGCGGTCAGGGAATCTACAACTCCCCGAATGCCATTTACCGCAATATCGACACTTCGTTCTATCTCGACGTTCATTCCCAACACTGGCGACCGAAGTGCCTCGTGTACCCACAGGGGGTCGATCACGATCTCGTCTAAAAAGGCCCGAAGTGCCTCTAAACTGGCCCGCATCATCTCGAAATCTCTTCGATGTCTGTTGAAGAGACCTTCCCGAGGATCTTTTACGAAACTCTCCAGTTCCCTCATCAACTCTTTGCTTTTCTTTTCTAAGCTCTTCGGCTTTACAAGCTCGTTCAACAAGTACCACGAACTCTCGTATTTCAAGAACGCCAACGAACATTTTTATATCTTCATTCAGCCCATCCTCGAAGCGTTTACACATAATAGCTTCGGACGAAACACATTCCCGAGCGTATTTGCTAAGTCTAACAAATTTTCGCTCGTAATCAGTAACCAACATGGAGCCTTGCTTAAGCTCAAGAAATTCCTTCCGTTTTTTATCAACAAATCTCTGACTGATATACTTTTTCCGAAACTCAGTTTGGAAAAACTCCCAAGTTACTTGCTCTCGGGGCACAACAGAAGTCAGAGTACTCCACCAATAGTAGGCAGAATCACGTAGTAAGGAGATAGCACACTTTAGGCATTCATCGGGTGTACAAGATAGCTCATCGAGTACCCGGATAGTGTTGTCCAGCCAAAATTCAGCTTGCTCGGCATCATCGCTATCCATAGCCTTAAATTCAGTAGCCCCATGTTTTCGGATTCTATCAACTGGGGGCTTATTTGACCTTATTTGGTCCGTTACCGGCGGTATTGTAGGTGCGGGGGTAGTATTTGTCGGGAATGGAGGTTGTGGAACAGCCATATTAGTTCGAATGTATTGGTTGAACCAATCATTCATCACGCTATAGAATGTTTGTCTAGCTTCATCATTCGAATTACTAGCATTAGGTTGAGAGTCTGCCGGCACTGTCCCTTGTGCGGGAGCAGGCGCTACACTCTCAAGATCATCAGCAACCTCTCGGTCACGATCGGGATCCATTACTATAAACACATTTACAATTTTCAGAAGTCACCACACTATCAAGTAATCACATAAAATGGCATGTATAGCTAGACCCAACACATTACGGTAGTCCTAGAATCGACTAAACCGTGGCTCTGATACCAATTTAATGTAACACCCCGAACCCGAGACCGACACCGGAGTCGGACACGAGATGTTAACAAACTTTGAAAAAATTTTTTCCAGACACTGCCCAGTCTGAGTACTAGTCGCTTCAAAAATCATATCTTGAGTTTCACAACTCGAAAATCAGTTTTGTGATTTTTCCTTGAAACTAGACTCATGTCCCCACCTATGTATTTTTTTTCTAGAATTTTTGGTCGGGCCAATTAGTACAGTTTATTAGTCAAAGTCTCCCATGTTACAGGGGTCGACTACACTGACCTTTTCCCATTACGACTTGGATATCTCTCTGCACAGAGCTTCAATACTGATGCTGTTTGTTTCTATGGAAACTAGACTCAGAGAGGAATCCATACATATATGGTATGACTCCTAATTATCTCTGGTCAATTTATAGTGAATTTCCAAAGTCGGAACAGGGAATCCAGAAACTGTTCTGGCCCTGTTCCACAAGAACCTGAATATCTCTTACTGTACTGTTCATATGATTGTTTCGTTACTTTCATATGAAAGTAGATTCATCAAGGTTCGATTACATAATTTATTCACTATTTAATTCCACTCCTACGAATTCTTGTGATTTTTCCAATCCACACCACTGCTGCTGTCAGCCTCTGTTTTCAAAGTAAACCTTACCTATTTTCGGGGTTTCATGGACCAACTAGGGCCTTGTCATACATATGCCCACATATGATCATACTTAGCCATTCCAATGGCTGATCATTTGCTCAACACTTCCATTCCAACTATAGTTACATCATGAAACCATCTATACATTCATAAACACGAATGGTCTAATGCCATACTCCACTTCTACAAGCCATTTTCGCATGGCTGTACACTTATACATTTCATAAAGTACTCGAAAAACAACAATGGGTAGTCCTATACATGCCATATCAAAATTCAACCAAAATAGTACCCAAAAGAGCCTTTGATAGTGTGGGCGACTTCGACTTCAAGATCCCGAGTCCGATAGCTGGAGAACCAAAAAATCTATAAAACAGAGGAGCAGTGTAACGAGTAAGCAATTTATGCTTAGTAAGTTTTGAGCAAGGAATTCCAGCATAAACAAAGAATAACACACATTTAGCTAAATGGAATATTTCATAATACGCAATTTACCGTTATCAAACTTGCTTCACAACATTCACAACCCTTATGTACATACACAATAGACTAACTTAGCCGAAGGCCGGTAGCTCGTTTATCAACTGAGCGAACATTTATTTGTAAGGGCTCGATTAAATTCCACACATACGTAACATATCCCCATATTGGGATGTTTTTCGAGTATTCACTGGAATTTTACAGCAAGCTCATTCATTACCAATCACGTACCTTCGGGATTTAACCGGATATAGCTCCTCGTTCAAATGCCTTCGGGACATAGCCCGGTTTTAGTAACTCACACAATGCCTTCGGGACATAACCCGGATTTAACAACTCGCACGAATGCCTTCGGGACTTAACCCGGATTTAATAACTCGCACGAATGCCTTCGGGACTTAACCCGGATTTAGTATCTCGCACAAAGGCCTTCGGATCTTAGTCCGGATATATTCACTTAGCACAAAGCCTTCGGGACTTAGCCCGGACAGCATTCAATTAATCATGCACCTCTAACAATAATTCATGGCACATTCGTATTTCTTTTTCATTAGCAAAACTCAAACACATGGCACACACCATCCTTGCACATTCGGCTCAATAGCCACTCATAGAGCATGATTTAATCACATTGTAATTTAAGCTCTCTTACTCAAGAACTTACCTCGGGTGTTGTCGAACGATTCCGCTAACTATTCGACCACTTTTTCCTTCCCTTTATCGGATTTATTTCCCCTTTGCTCTTGAGCTTAATTAAACAAATAAATTGATTTCATCATTTAGGCATCAAAAAGATGAACACAAGGCACTTAGCCCATATTTATACATTAGACATTAAAGTCTCATACATGCAAAAATCATGCACCAACACAACATATTAGCTAATTTCTTTCCCCTTGGCCGAATATGCATGTCTATTTTTGGGGTCGATTTCAACACTTAATACACACATATACACACTAGTAAAGCATCCTCCCCCTTTTCATCAATTTAACACATGCATTGCTCATTAACATGCAAAGTTACATTCGGCCTTAGCACACATCTTGCTAGCCGATTCTTCTCCATTTAGCAACCAATGCACATATGTGCTCACACAAAAATGCTAAAAAGGAGGTTCAAGAATCATCAAGCCATCATCACATGCATCATTAACAAGCTTCATATTTTGCATGCAATGGCATTAACACGACCTCCACCTAGGCTGAATCTTAACTCATCCTCATGCCTCATCACCACAACATCAAACATCAACCAAGAATGATGCATCCATGGTCAAGTGCCATTTCCATCACATAGCAAGATTTAGACCATGGGCTAGGTAGAACTCAAGCTAACAACTAAAACATGCATGAATCTCATGGAACATCATCAAACATACCTTAGCCTAGCTACATGCATGGCCGAATCTCTTCACCTTTCTTCTTCTTTCCTCCATAAAATTTTTGGCCAAGGATGAACCAAAGGATGAGAAAATTTTTCTTTGTTTTTCTTTCTAATTTAGGCTAAATGAAGGTGAGAAAAGGATGAACAAAGATCTTCTCCTCTCTTTTCTTTAGCTCACGGCAATGGGGGGGGGAAAAGAATCAAGTACTCACTTTTTTTTTGTGTAATCATCATACTCCTTTCTATTATTTAATTTCCATGCCTATTATTTTATTTTTTTCCACCCATGATGCACCAACAAAACATGTCTATGACATGTCTTGGCCATCAAACTTGGTCTACCATGCTTGTCATGGCCGGCCACTACTAGTAGGGGGGGAATTTGACATGCAAGTCCCCCCTTTGTCCACATGCACTAATAGGTCCTCACACATTGACCTATCACATTTTAGAATTTTCTCACATAAGTCCTATTGACTAAATTCACATGAAATCAACCAAATTGAAGCTTGAAATTTTCACACATTCATAATTACATATTCTAGACAATAAGTATCACATTCAAACATTTCGGTGACTCGGTTTAGCGGTCCCGAAACTACTTCCCGACTAGGGTCAACTTTGGGCTGTCACAGAGGGGATCTTCATACAAAAGGCGATTATCTCTTCGTGATAGATCCTCTGTGGCTGAGTACTTTGACGCTTTTGAAACACGTTCGCTTATTTGTAAGTGATTCTCCGCGGATGAATAAGTTGATGCACTTGTAGAGACATATCTACCTTTTCATTTGTCATCTTGGAAGGACTCAAACTTGAAGTTTGCTTTACTTCGTTTTGAACTCATCAGCATATAAGACTCGCGATATGGATCTCTTCTTGAATTCATAGGATGCTTGTCTTCGTGAGGATCTTATCTCCATTCCTCGACTAGATAAAAATTTGCTCCCATTGGGCTCTTGCTCGTTGCCCTACTCTTCTACACAATCCAATCGTTTCTTGATGGGTTCGAGTTTTCAATCAAATAGATTCTCCATTTTGCGCGTAAAAGCTTGGAGTGTAAAATCTGGCACACTTCCTCCAACATTTCTTATAGGTCGGATCCCAACTAACTTGTTTAGATTTCTTTCCAGACTTTACGACATTTTAGACACTCACACACACACAAAAAAAAATCACCAATTCTCTCACAAAGAAAATCACTCACTCTTGGCTTTTTCTACACTCGGATGAGCTCACAACCCTCGTGCCTTTTTCTACTCACTCAGCCTCTCTAAGTTCTCAAAGGAACTAGTTAGACTTAGAAGCAGTCGTTGTGGGTTGACTTGCAAAATTGATGTTCGATTTTGGTAGGGAATGTTGTAGGATAAAGGGTACGCTTGAGACAAGAAATGGAAGAGGGTTGAGTGTGGCTAAATAGTAGAATATTGATTTTGGATAGTAAGTAGAACTTTCAAAACTTAGTGACAAGAACTTGGACACTTTCTTTTTTTATCCATGATTTTTTTCACGATTTTTTTTTACTTGTAACACTTGATATTCACTCCTTGAATTTGAATGGAGTCTGATTTTTTTTAACTTTGAAATTTTTTGAATAAACTACAATATCGTAATGCCGAGAACGTCGATTCTTACCTTAAATTCCACTAGCCGTAATACCAAATGATACCATAATTTTTCTATTTTTTCATCCATCTCGAAATGAACCAAGTCTTACTCAAACTCACGATTGGGCAATTTAAACGACTCGAATCGTCATCGAAACGAGTTCGTATCATTACTGGACATATAACATTTATCAAACATTCAATATCGTATATCATTTATTCACATACACAAAGTCCCTTAATTAGGTCTACGAGACCTAATACATGCTTAAGAGTGGTTCGAGACTAAATCGATCATACATAAAAATTTCCAAACACTTAAAAAAATTTCATGTAATCATAGGTCACACGCGTATGTGAATAGGACTTGTACCTCACACGACTAGCAGACACACCCGTGGCGTAGGCCATGTGAAAATAGTGCATACATACTGACTTGTACCACACGACCGAAGACACACCCGTGTGCCATGGCTATGGGAAAATTAGGGAGGTTACTGACTTGGGTCACACGGTCAACCACACGCCCATGTGCCAGCCCGTGTGTCTCACACGGCCAGTAGACATTTCCGTGTGTCTAGGCCAGGTCAAAACTGTAGGGTATATTGCCTTAATTCGAAAGGGTACCCTAGGGAAGGTGTGTCAGACATGGCTGAGACACACGCCTGTGTCTCTGCCTGTCTGGACAAAAATAGGCCATTTGTAAAGCCAATTTGCCACCCTTTTCTCATGCATACAAATCAACCTAAATGGTACCATTTCAAGACATTTATAAGAAACTAACTAATTTATACACATATCAGGCCATCTATACACAATCATTTCAACTATTCAATTCCACAACCAAAACATACCAAAAATCATTAAACTTGTAAAACTTCTAAATGCATTTCATCATCACTTTATCACCTATTTCATTATACAAATCTTACCATTTCAACATCACATAATCAAGCCACAACACATAAGGCATTATATACATCTCATGTATTACATATTAAGCACATAACTTAAGCTAACTTATATGGCTAAAAATATACAAACATTTATATTATTAACAAGCCAAATCACATGGCTAACATTATAGCTCAAAACATGCCAAAATCACACTAGCCAATACATGCCATATACCATATATAAAAAGCTTTCAAAGTACCAACAAAATGATCGATAGTGTGACGATGCTCTTGACGATCCCCAAGTCCAAGCTAGCTTAGACTATCTATAAAACATAGACAAATAACACACAGTAAGCTTCATAGCTTAGTAAGTTCGTAGTTAAGCAATTCAATTCATCAAATAATATAATTCAACGATTTGGACATTACCAAATCAACATTACATTAACACAGACCATATTCATGTCTCAAACATAATTAAATACCATTTCATTAAACTTTCTCAATGTCGTACTTGAATAGATTCCATACATACCTGTACCACCTTGTACTAACCTCTTTCTCAACAACGACATCTATTTATCAGTTGAATCATTAGGGTTAGAAGTCAGATACTCAAGAATCGCAATAGATAAGTACATATACCATGGCCCGCAGCCAAATCGAGGTAACTTATCCTAGAGTACCTATACCATGACCCGTAGGCAAATGAAGGTAACTCCTTTCAAAATACCTATATCATGGCCCGTAGCTAAATTAAGGTGTTATTCGCACCCGAAGTGCCGATATCATGGCCCGAAGCCAATGCATTAACTTAATGACATTACATTATTATCATAATTGTACCTAAGGTTTAATCAAGAAGTTTCACTTGTCGGTTTCATCATCGAACACTTTCGTATAATCATATTCACAATTCCAAACATTATCCAAAATCTCATAAATACATTTTATGCAATATCAAAGCATATAACATCCATTTACAATGAAATTAACACCTATGAACTTACCTCGGTGGTAGAAACATTGAAACTAGCTGATTAAATGAGTACTTTGTTCTTGCCTCGATCTAAGTCCGAGTTCCTCTTTTCTTGATCTATATGTAATAGTCTAATATAGACCTTAGTCAGAATAGTGATTTCGGGACCAAAAATTTGAGTCAAAAAAATATTTAATATTATTTTCTATATTTAAAATATGTGAATTGACATGCGTGAATGTTTCGTATGAAATTTCTATAAATTGTGTGCTTACTTTGATAAAAGGACCTAATCGCATAAAATGTAAAAGTGACCTTCTATTTGTTAAAGTGCTTATTTGACATGTCTTTGTAAATGAAAGCTCCTTATGTTGATATTTGACCATTGTAACCTTGAGTGGACAATTATAGCCTTTTATATTAATGTTATAATTTTTTATTATTAAGGGAAAATTTGGTATTTGGTAATTAAAGCCATATTAATAAAATAAAAAACATGAAATTAGCCATTCGTTCATACTATTTCCAAAAATAAAAAAGGAAAAGAAAAGAAAATACAAGCTAGGGTTCGGCTACTTATTTTGGTGATTAAGGTGTGTTTTTGATCCGTTTACGATAATTTCTACATTTTTGTGATCGTTGCTTAGTATACTATCAAGCCTATGTCTCAATTTCTGATTTTGTTGATGATTTTGAGTTGAGGCATTGATTAAATTATAAGCTTTGTGAAGTTAGTTTTTGGTAAATGAAAGACATATTTTGGGTTAACATATTTTGTATTTGAATTTTTGATGAATTTGAGTAATTTGGACTAAATTGTGAAATTTATAAATTGAAGGACTAAAATGAAAAAGAAATGAAATATATGGTCTTGTATGAACACTATGAATATTCGGCTAGGCATGTGTACAAAGAAATTTTGTGTATTTTGTGATTTTGTGAATTAAGGACTAAATTGTCAAAATATGAAAAATATGAGGGCTAATTTGTAAAATGCCTTAAATGTGTGTTTGTGGATTGATTTGAATGATTTGGTGAATAAAAGATTTAAATTTTAATTTATATAGATCAAGAATTAAAGAAAATGGAATTAGATTGGGGAAAGTCGAAAGTCGTCGAGTAGCTGATTTTGTCTATCCAAATCCGTACGAGGTAAGTCTATATACAAATAAATTTGTTTTGAATTGAATTACTATCGAATATATATGCTATTTTACTATGATGAATAAATATATAAATTGAGAAAAATGAGACATCCGAGAAAGTATCGACAAAGTTTCGACGTCCGAAAAGCCCCGTACGAATCATATGAATAGTTAGGATACATATGTCATGACACAGGATCCGTTATGTGTTTTCGTGTAAGACCACGTCTGGACCTTGGCATCGATTTATGATTTACGTGTAAGACCACGTCTAGGACGTTGGCATTGTATGAGCTTTGTAAGCTATCTGCGTATCCTTATGATTTCGAATGGTTCAACAGCATTCCAAGAAAATAGATGACTATGTTAATTTGTATCTGATTCAGGTACGTTTGAATTGTATATCATGTGTGAGAATGAAAGGTAAGAAAATGTACCTTGATGAATATATAATTTAATTATGAGTTACTATGAGAATGAGTTATGATATGTATATGTGAGTTATGTTCAAATGAATTATAAGATATACATGGTTAAGTGAATGTCTTTTTCCTCAAATTCTATGAATGAATTGACGTTAATTGTTAAGTTTATTTCTATATGGCTTACTAAGCTTTTGAAAGCTTACTGTGTGTGTTTGCATTGTTTTATAGATATCAAAGCTACGGGGAGCTCGGGATCGTCAAGGATCATCATCACACTATCGAACCTTATTTTGGTAGCTTTTGACATTGTGAATATTAGAATATGGAATGTCTAGGCTAGAAGTATTTGGATATGGTTTGTAATGTATATATCATGCCATGTGATATGGCTAGTTTGTGGTTGAACTTATGGTTTGACTTTGGTATATGATATGTGATGCACATTATGCTTATGTGATGTGTTTATGAGTGACCAAATAAAATGGTCAATTCTGATAAGTTTTGGAATGTGCATATTTGAGAAATTGGTAAGTTTATAGCATGTGATTAAATGCAGTTAAATGAGGTTATGAAACAAAAGTCTAGATAAGATTTTGTCTTATGTTTTGGCATAATTTGGTATGACTATTAAGCATGAAATTGGTTGATAATGTTATGGCATGATTGGTGTAAGTTTTGGTATTAAAATTGGTTGAAATTATATTAGAAATATGCTTGGTTTGATGCTTGTAGGTTTGACCCAAATTGGGTGGCAAATTGGCTTTTCAAATGACCTATTTTTGTTCGTACGGGCAAAGACACGGGCGTGTGTCTCAGCCGTGTGCGACACACGATAATGTTGCATGGCCGTGTGTCCCATAGGGTACCTTACGATTTTAAGTCAGGCTTGAGCACAGCCAAAGCATACGGGCATATCTGGTGGCCATGTGATTAAGTCAGTATGTATGCCCTAATTTGACACGGTACAGACACACCGGCGTGTCTAATGTCGAGTGAGGCACACGGCCTGTTCACACAAGCATCTGACCTAAGTAACTTTGAAAAATGTTTAATTTTTGAAAAATTATGTATGAGCTCAGTTTAGTCTCGACCCTTTTCTAAAGCATGCTAAAGGTCTCTTTGACCTATGTAAGGGTCTCTATATTGATATATAACTATGATGCTATGATGATTGTGAAATGAATGTTAAATGTTCTAATTTGTCTGGTAACACCTTTAACCCTAGTCCGACGACAGATACAGGTTAGGGGTGTTACATTTGGTTAGTATCAGAGCTACGGTTTAATCAATTCTAGGACTAACATAGTGTATGTGAGTCTAGCTATACATACTATATTTATGAATTTCGATCATGTAATGAATCCTGACAATGAAAATGTGTTTTTATATAGCAAATGGATCCCAAACAAGCTGTAGCTGACGATGTCGAGAGCAATGCATCTGCTCCTGCGCAAGGGACATCACCATCCGACTCTAGACCAGCTACGAGTAGCCATGATGCAGAGGCTAGACAAGCTTCCTATCAAGTGACGGTTGATTGGTTCAATTAGTATATTAGAACTAATCTAATTTTTCAACAAACTCCAACCTCGATCAATCCTCTACAAGTCCCTGTTATGGAACAAGTTAATCCGAATCAGTTGAATAAGCCTCTAGTCGATAAAATTAGAAAATATGGGGCTGAAGAGTTTCGAGCTACCACTAGTAATAATGCTAGCCGAGTTCTGATTATAGAATACGATAAGAGTATTTGATGAGTTGTTATTGAATTTCAATGAATGCTTAAAGTGTGCTGTTTCGCTTTTGAGAGATACGGCCTATCATTGGTGGAAGACTTTGATATCAGTGGTTCTAAGGGAACGAGTTACTTAGGGTTTCTTCTAAGCTAAATTCTAAAAGAAATATAATGGTTAGAGATTTATCAACCAGAAACATAAAGAGTTTCTTGAGCTTAAACAAGGCCATATGTCTTTTACAGAATACGAGCGAGAAATTGTAAGACTGAGTCAGTATGCTCGAGAATGTGTATCTACTGAGGCAATAATGTGCAAAAGATTTGAAGATGGTCTGAATGAAGATATTCGTTTGTTAGTCAGGATTCTTAAGATCAAAGAATTCGTTGTACTTGTTGAATGAGCATGTAAAGTCGAATAACTCAGAAAAGAGAAAAAAAGCTGATTTAGAAGCTAGAGAAGTGCGAAAGAGATCATCGAGCAAGTCATTTCAATAAGCATCAAAAAATTTTAGAGATGATTATAGCTGTTCAAAGGCTAATGTGGGAAATTCGAGTAGAGATCGTGGTAGATCGCATTCAAGTTTCAGAGCTCCAGCTACATCTGTTGCCATTGTTGGAAATGTTCGATCCGATCGCCCTGAGTGCAAACACTGTGGTAAAAGACATCCTGACAATTGTAGACTATATGATCGGGCTTGTTTCAAATGTGAATCATTAGACCATTTTATCCGTGATTGCCCCAAATTTGTCGAGCAAGAGATTGTGAAAAATTCGAGGCCAAGTGGCAATGCATCTCGTGGTAGATCTCCCATAAATATGGGAAATGTGAGTGGCAGTCAGAGGGGAACAAAAGACGGTGCTATTATATCTGAGGCTCGTGCATCTACTAGAGCCTATACCATTTGAGCTCGTGAGGAAGCTTCGTCTCTATATGTGATTACGGGTACTTTCACACTTTATGATACTTCTGTGATTGCTTTGATAAATTCTAGATCAACGCATTCTTATATATGCATGAATTTAGTGAATAGTAAGACTTTGCATGTAGTGTCTATTGAATTCATAATTAAAGTATTGAACCCCCTAGGCAGATGTGTTTTGGTTGATAAAGTCTGGAAGAATTGTCCGTTAATGTTTCAAGACATTTGTTTTTTGGCCGATCTAATGGTATTACCTTTTGATGAGTTTGATATAATTCTAGGTATGGATTGGTTAACTTTGCATGATGCTGTTGTCAATTAAAAACGAAAAACTATTGATTTGAGATGCAAGAATGATGAAATAATTCTAATTGAATCTAGTGATTTAAATGGGTTACCAACTGTGATTTTTTCAATGAAAGCTCTGAGTATTGTGAGAAAAGGTTGTGAAGCTTACTTTACCTATGTGATTGATTTGAAAGTGTTAGAAAAGAGAGTTGAATCAGTGCCTGTTGTCTATGAATTCCCTGATGTGTTTTTGAAGAACTTTCAGGATCACCTTCGATACGAGAAGTCGAATTTGACATTGAGTTAGTACCGCGAACTACTCCGATTTCGATAGCTTCATATAGAATGGCTCCGATCAAATTAAAAGAATTAAAGTCTCAGTTGCAAGAGTTGACCAACAGAGGGTTTGCTAGATCGAGTTTTTCACCTTGGGGTGCTCTAGTTCTGTTTGTGAAAAAAAAGACTGTATGATGAGAATGTGCATAAATTATTGTCAGTTGAACAAGGTGACTATCGATAATTAATACCCTTTGCCCAAATTGATGATTTGTGTGATCAATTGAAAGGATCTAGTGTATTTTCGAAGATAGATTTGAGATCAGGCTATTATCAATTGTGAGTGAAAGACTCAGACATTTCGAAAACTGCATTCAGAACGAGGTACGACCACTATGAATTCTTAGTTATGCCTTTCGAATTAACAAATGCATCTGCTATCTTTATGGATTTGATGAACAAAATTTTCAGACTGTATTTAGATCAATTTGTTGTTGTATTCATTGATGACATATTATTTATTCGCGTGATGAATCTAAGCATGCCGAGCATCTGAGAATAGTATTACTAACTTTACATGATAAGAAATTATATGTGAAGTCTAGCAAATGTGAATTTTGGTTATGAGAAGTTAGTTTTTTGGGTCATATTGTATTAGCATCAGGTATCTGAGTTGATCCGAGTAAAATTTTAGCTATTTTGGATTGGAAGCCTCCGAGAAATGCTCTGAAGTCCATAGTTTTTTGGGACTTGCTAGTTATTATAGAAGGTTCATAAAAGGCTTTTCGATGATTGCAACTCCATTAACGAAATCGCTTCAGAAAGATGTGAAGTTGAATGGTCTGAAAAGTGTCAGAAAAGCTTTGATCAATTGAAAGCCCTATTGACTGAAGCTCTAGTGTTAGTACAACCCGAATCTCGTTGAACAGTCTAGGATGTATTTTGATGCAGGAAGGTAAAGTCATTACTTATGCTTCGAGATAGTTAAAGCTGCACGAAAAGAACTATCCGGCAGACGACCTTGAGTTAGCTGCAATTGTGTTTGCTTTGAAGATTTGATGCTACTATTTGTTCGGTGAGAAATGTCACGTTTATTCTGGTCATAAGAGTTTGAAATATCTGATGACTCAGAAGGATTTGAATCTGCGATAGAGAAGATGGTTAGAACTATTAAAAGACTATGAGCTTGTTATTGATTATCATCCAGGAAAAGAAAATGTTGCTGCTGATGCTTTGAGTCGAAAATTAGTATTTGCTCTTTGTGCGATGAATGCTCATTTGGTTGTGTCCGATGATGGTTTGATTTTAGTCGAATTGAAAGCAAGACCGTTATTCATTCAACATATTATCGAAGCTCAGAAGGTTGATAATGAGATTTTAGCAAAACATGCTTAGTGTAATTTAGATTTTGATTCAGAATTCAGAGTTGATAAATATAATTGTCTGAGATTCCGAAATCGAATTTGTGTTTCGAGAAATCTAGAATTGATTCAGATAATTTTGAATGAAGATCACAACAGTCGTTTATCTATTCATCCGGGTAGTATAAAATTGTATAATGATCTGAAATAGCTTTATTGATGAGCTGGTATGAAGCATGATGTCTCTGAATTTGTTGCGAAATGTTTAATCTGTTAGCAAGTTAAAGCTGAACATCAAGTGCCCTCTGGTTTGTTACAACCAATTATGATTTCGGGTTCCAGAATGGAAATGGGATAGAATGACAATGGACTTTGTTTCAGGTTTGCCCCTATCTCCGAGAAAGAAAGATGCAATTTGGGTAGTAGTTGATCAATTGACGAAATCAACCCATTTTACTCCAGTACGATCCGATTACTCACTTGATAAGTTAGCTGAGTTATACATTTTTTATATTGTGAGATTGCATGGTGTACCATTATTTATTGTGTCAGACAGAGATCCGAGATTCACATCGCGATTTTGGATGAAATTACAAGATACTTTAGGTACGAAATTACATTTCAGTACTGCTTTTCACCCGCAAATGGATGGTCAATCCGAGCGAATTATTTAGATTCTCGAGGATATGTTGAGATGTTGTATTCTTGAGTTTGAAGGTACATGGGAACAATATTTGCCTTTGATTGAATTTGCTTATAATAACAATTTTCAATCGAGCATTAAAATGGTACTGCACGAAGTCTTATATGGTCGTAAATGTCGTACACCTTTGTATTGGACTAAGCTCAATGAGAATAAGATACATGGGGTTGACTTGATAAAAGAGACTAAACAGAAAGTAAAAGTGATTAGAGATAGTCTGAAAACAGCTTCCGATCATCAGAAATCATATGCAAATTTGAAACGAAAAGACATTGAATTTGAGATTGGAGACTAAGTATTTTTGAAAGTCTCACCGTGGAATAAAGTACTCCAATTTGGCAGAAAAGGAAAGTTGAGTTCAAGGTTCATCGGGCCGTATGAGATTATCGAGCGTATCAGACCGGTTGCATATAGATTGTCGTTGCCACTAGAGCTAGAAAAGATTCATAATGTATTTCAAGTATCGATGCTTCGACAGTACAGATCTGATCCTTCACATGGGATTCCTCCGTCTGAGATTAAGATTCAGTCTGATATGACCTACGATGAAGAACCGATCCGTATTTTAGCTCGTGAGATTAAAGAACTGTGAAATAAAAAAATTCTGTTAGTAAAAGTAATGTGGCATCGATACGGTGTTGAAGAGGCTACATGGGAGCCTGAATATACTATGAGACAGCAATATCCAAATCTGTTCAATGGTGAGATTTTCGGGGACGAAAATCCTTAAGGGGGAGAATTGTAATAGTCCGGTTTAGACCTTAGTCAGAATAGTAGTTTTGGAACCACAAATCCGAGTCAGAAAAATATTTAATATTATTTTCTATGTTTAAAATATGTGAATTGACATGTGTGAAAGTTTCGTATGAAAATTCGATAAATTATGTGCTTAATTTGGTAAAAGGACCTAATTGCATAATTTTTAAAAGTGACCTTCTATTTGTTAAAGTACTTATTTGACATGTCTTTGTAAATGAAAGGTATTTATGTTGATATCTAACCATTGTAAGCTTGAGTGGACAATTATGGCCTTTTATATTAATGTTATAAATGTTTATTATCAAGGGAAAATTTGGTATTTGGTAATTAAAACCATATTAATAAAATAAAAAGCATGAAATTAGCCATTTGTTCATACTATTGCCGAAAATACAAAAGGAAAAGAAAAAAAAATACAAGCTAGGGTTCGGCTACTTATTTTGGTGATTAAGGTGTGGTTTTTGATCCGTTTATGATAATTTCTACGTTTTTGTGATCGCTACTTAGTATACTATCAAGCCTATGTCTCAATTTCTGATTTTGTTGATGATTTTGAGTTGAGGCATTGATTAAATTATAAGCTTTGTGAAGTTAGTTCTTGGTAAATGAAAGACATGTTTTGGGTTAACATATTTTGTATTTGAATTTTTGATGAATTTGAGTAATTTGGACAAAATTGTGATATTTGTAAATTTAGGGTCTAAAATGTGAAATAAATGAAATATATGGACTTGTATGAACACTATGAGAATTCGGCTAGGCATGTGTACAAAGAAATTTTGTGTATTTTGTGATTTTGTGAATTAAGGACTAAATTGTCAAAATATGAAAAATATGAGGGCTAATTTGTAAAATGCCCTAAATGTGTGTTTGTGGATTGATTTGAATGATTTGGTTTGTAAAAGAGTAAAATTTGAATTTATATAGTTCAAAAATTAAAGAAAACGGAATTAGATCGAGGAAGGTCGAAAGTCGTCGAGTAGCTAATTTGTCTATCCAAATCCGTACGAGGTAAGACTATATACAAATAAATATGTTTTGAATTGAATTACTATCGAATATATATGATTTTATACTATGATGAATGGATATATAAATTGAGAAAAATGAGACATTCGAGAAAGTATCGACAAAGTTTCGATGTCCGAAAAGCCCCGTATGGACCCTAAGAATAGTGAGGATACATATGTCATGACACAAGATCTGATATGTTTTTTCGTGTAAGACCACGTCTGGGACATTGGCATCGACTAATGATTTACGTGTGAGACTACGTCTGGGACATTGGCATCGTATTTGATTTCGTGTAAGACCACGTCTGGGACGTTGGCATTGTATATGCTTTCCGATCTATCTGCGTATCCTTATGATTTCGAACGGTTCAACGAGGATTCCAAGAAAATCGATGACTATGTGAATTTGTATCCTGTTCAGGTACGTTTGAATTGTATATCATGTGTGAGAATGAAAGGTAAGAAAATGTACCTTGATGAATATATGATATAGTTATGAGTTACTATGAGAATGAGTTATGATATGTATATGTGAGTTATGTTCAAATGATTTATAAGAGATATGTGGCTAAGTGAATGTATTTTGCCTTAAATTTTATGAATGAATTGATGTTAATTGTTAAGTTTATTTGTATATGGCTTACTAAGCTTTTGAAAGCTTACTCTGTGTGTGTTTGTACTATTTTATAGATATCAAAGCTACGGGGAGCTCAGGGATCGTCAAGGATCATCATCACACTATCGAACCTTATTTTGGTACCTTTTGACATTGTGTATATTAGAATAAGGCATGTATAGGCTAGAAGTATTTGGATATATTTTGTAATGTATATATCATGCCATGTGATATGGCTAGTTTGTGGTTGAACTTATGGTTTGATATTAGTATATGATATGTGATGCAAATTATGTTTAAGTGATGTGTTTATGAGTGACCAAATAAAATGGTCAATTCTGGTAAGTTTTGGAATGTGCATATTTGAGAAATTGATAAGTTTATAGCATGTGATTGAATGAAGTAAAATGAGGTTATGAAACAAAAGTTTAGATATGATTTTGTCTTATGTTTTGGCATAAATTGGTATGACTATTAAGCATGGAATTGGTTGATAATGTTATGGCATGATTGGTGTAAGTTCTGTTATTGAAATTTGTTGAAATTATAGTGCAAATATGCTTGGTTTGATGCTTGTAGGTTTGTCCCAAATTGGGTAGCAAATTGGCTTTTCAAATGGCCTATTTTTGTCCGTACGGGCAGAGAAAAGGGCTTGTGTCTCAGCCGTGTGCAACACACGGTCATGTTGCACGGCCGTGTGTCCCTTGGGGTACCCTACGATTTTATGTCAGTTTTGAGCACGGCCAAAGCACAGGGGCGTATGGCTAGCTGTGTGACCCAAGTCAGTTTCGACCACGGCCAAAGCACACGGGCAAGTCTTATGGCCGTGTGATTATGTCAGTATGTATGCCCTAATTTGACACGGTCTAGACTCATGGGCATGTCTAATGCCGTGTGAGGCACACGGCCTATTCACATGGGTATGTGACCTCTATAACTTTGAAAAATGTTTAATTTTTGAAAAATTATGTATGAGCACGGTTTAGTCCCAACCTTTTTTAAAGCATGTTTAAGGTCTCGTTGACCTATGTAAGGGACTCTATATTGATGTATGACTATGATTCTATGATGATTGTGAAATGAATCTTAAATGTTCTGATTTGTCCGGTAACGCCTTTAACCCTAGTCCAACGACGGATGCTGGTTAGGGGTGTCACACTATATGTATTCAAAATTAACTCATTTAATCACCTATTCATTCAATTTCATCCTGAAATATACATTTGAGCATTTTTTCACTTTAGCCCCTAAACTTTCACATCTATTTAATTTTGTCGTTATTTCACAAATACACGAAATTCAAAAAATTCAATTTAACCCATGCTTGGCTGAATTACCATAGTGCCCCTAGCAACCCATATTTTCATTTATTTCACAATTTAACCCCTCAATTTAAACCCTATTTGACATTTTCACTAAAAATCACTTTATAAAACATAATAATCTATCGACAAATACTCATTTTCCATCATCAAACATTCAAGAACTCAAGCATTCATCAATGAAACTTGACGAAATCATCATCAATTCTGAAAATTAAGGCACGGGCTAGCTAGTACTCAAAGCAACAATCACAAAAACATAGAATTCATCAAAAATCGAGCTAAAACCGTACCTTAATCAAGGTATGCAAGTTTCGAACCCTAAATGAGCAAAAATGGTTCTTTTTTTCTTCAATATTCGGTGAAAGGGAGAAAAGATGGAGTAAAATTCATTTTGTTATGTTTTTAATTACCTTATTTACTAAATACCAATTTTAACCTTAAAAACATTTAATAACTACACTAAATGCCATGTCATTGTCATCCACTATCATAATAATGGTATAATTATCACATAAGGGCCTTAACTATAAAGTTCTATAGCTATTAGACACCTTTAGCTAATAGAACAACACTTTTGCAACTTACGCGATTTAGTCCTTTTCTCAAATTAAGCATCCAAACGATAAAATTATTTCACGAAATTTTCACACATATATAATCATATGCTATAAACACCAAAACTAATATTAATTTTTTTTTGATGTCGTATTTGTGACTTCAAAACCACAGTTTCAATTTAGCTAAAACTGGGCTGTTACAATACCAACTATGGGCTCGGTCATCTTTAGAGCATAAGCCTCCACTTATATCAAAACACATGAGTTTCATACATATGGTTAATGACTAACTGAGGATTTAGGTAAATCACACCATTAACGTCACAAGTGAATTAATTCACAAATATATTCAGAATTAATTCAGCTTGGGTCCAATCCAATGTATAATTTTCCCAATAAATACATCTATGTCTCAACTCGTGGAGTTAACTGCTTCGATAGCCAAGACTAGCCATCTCCCCAATTGGAATTGTAGGTGACATAATAATCCATTTCAGTATTTTAATCAAATGCTCACTTTGATTCTTTTACGGGTTACAGACTCATTTAGATTATCTACTGAAGTAAGTCATCTTTCTCGCAATGTAAACATTCTTTACAATGCCACTTATCTTCAGTTTGAAATTTAGACGATCAATGAGCTAATATTTTCTTGTCATAATTTCGCTATGTATGAAAAATATAAAATACATAAATACAAAAGACGTAATAGTGAAATGTGAAAATCATTTATGTAAATAAAAAATACTTATATGTTTACTACAATATGGGCACATTTCCCAACAATCTCCCACTTGCCCTAGTGAAGTAAATGTGTTATGTTTCACATTCCCATATCCTCGACATTTTGTTAAAACTTCTAATTACAAGAGGCTTAGTAAATGGATCCGTAAGGTTATCTTCAGAAGCTACTTTCATCACATCTATAATTCCTTTAGCTACTGCCTCTCATATCAAGTGATACTTCGATCAATGTGTTTTGTTCTCTTGTGAATTCTTATTTCCTTGGTATTTGCTATTGCAACATTGTTATCACAATACAATGTTATAGCTTTTTCCATACTAGGAATAACTTTAAGTTCGGTTAAGAACTTTCAAAGCCATATTACTTCTTTTGTTGTCTTAGAACCAGCCACATACTCAGCCTCTGCAGTATAGTCAACAATGCAAATTTGTTTTACACTTCTTAATACTATGGCTCACGGCCTAAAATGAATACATTTCTCGACGTTGATTTCATTGAATCTTTAGAGGTTTGGAGGTCTAAGTTTGTATATCCAACAGGAATAAGGTCCTCCCTGGAATACATAAGCATATAATCCCTATTTCTTTTAATATACCTTAATATATGCTTTACAGCTTGCCAATGCCTGAGACTTGGATTCGCTTGATATCGACTAACCATTCCTACTACGAAATAGATTTCTAGATGTGTACAAAGCACCGCATACATAATGCTTCCAACTACTGAAGCATATGGAACCTTACTCATATCCTCTCTTTCTTCCACTGTCTTAGAATAGTCATCTAAAGAAAGTGAAAACCTGATGCAATCGGTTGAATGCTTGGCTTTGCATCGATCGTTGCAAAACATTCCAGTACCTTATCGATGTATGGTATGACAGTAATTAGTTCCTTTGAGGATAGTGTGGTAGTGAATTTAAAATGCCCCCTTATGATTCAAGGGCACATTTACTTTGTTGATCTTATGGAATTACCATTCAATTTTTTGAGGTAATTCTTGGTATGGACTGGTTGATTGAACATAAGGCTAAGGTAGATTTTGAAATGAAGCGAATTACATTAATGAATAGTGATGGGCTAGAAATTGTTATTATAGGTGAAAGATCGGGATTTTTATCTAATGTGGTTTCAGCCATGAAAGTTGAGAAGATGATGGGGAAAGGTTGTGAAGCTTGTTTAGCTTATGTGATGAATTCAATTAGTAAGGAGTTGAAAGTTTAGGATATTCACATTGTTAGGCATTTTCCTAAAGGTTCATGAAGTTGAGTTTGCTATTGAGCTCTATCCTGATAATGTATTAGTGTCAATTGGCCCTATCGCATTGCATCAAAAGAGCTCAAAGAGTTAAAGATTTAGTTGCAATAGTTACTTGACAAAGGGTTCATTTGACTGAGTGTATGCCCGGGGGGTGCACTAATTTTGTTTGGGAAGAAGAAGAATGGTACGTTAAGGATGTGTATTGATTATAGGTTGTTGAATAAGTTAATTACTAAGAACAAGTATCTTTGGCCTCGAATTGATGACTTGTTTGATATGTTCCATTGTGTAAAAATGTTTTCGAAGATTGATTTAAGATTCAGGTATTATCAGTTGAAGGTGAAGGAATCTGATGTGTTGAAAGTTGCTTTTATGACTCGGCATGGACATTATGAGTTTTTGGTCATGTCATTTGGTTTAACTAATACTCCTGCTACTTTCATGGATTTCATGAACTGAGTATTCCATTGGTACTTAGATTAATTTGTGGTTGTCCTTATAGATGACATTTTAGTGTATTCTCATTTTAAGGAGGACCACGACGAGCATTTAAAAGTTGTTTTGAAAATTCTTCGAGATAAACAGTTGTATGCGAAGTGGAGTAAGTGTGAATTTTGACTTAAAGAAGTGGTGTTTCTAGGTCATGTTGTGTGGGCAGAAGGGATTTGAATGGATCTGAAGAAGATTAAGGAAATCTGAGAGTGGAAGCCGCCTAGGAGTGTTAATAAAGTTAAGAGTTTCTAGGGTTTGGCTGGCTATTATTGTAGATTTGTTGAAGGGTTTTCTTTTATTGTTGCACCCTTAATGAAACTAATTCAGAAAGATAAGTTGTTTGAATGGACCAATGTTTATTCAACCAGAGCCTGGAAAAGATTTTTTGGTTTACAGTGATGCTTTGTATTCTGGTCTTGGTTGTATGTTAATGTAAGAGGGTAAAGTTGTGGCTTATGTTTCGAGGCAGTTGAAGACGAATGAGCACAATTATCCTACTCATGATTTAAAATTAGTTCTGGTATTCGCTTTTAAGATTTGCGCCATTACTTGTATGGAGAGAAGTGTGTGATTTCTATGGATCATAAGAGCCTTAAGTACCTCCTCACCCAAAAGGAGTTGAATTTAAGGCAAAGGTATTGGATTAAACTTTTGAGGGATTGTGATTGTAACACCCCTAACCTGTATCCATCGCTGGAAAGGGGTTACGAGGTATTACCAGACAAAACATTACTTCAATGGCACTTTTCGTGGCAATTTCATATCGATTTATTCATGCATAAGGCACCATACTTTGCCTAGTTTAAATTTATCAACTTCATGCCATGATTATCGTTAACACATTCTTACGCTTCATACTATGCTAAGGTCAACCCATAGGCCAATTTAGTCACTTTAAAGCCATCAAGTAATCTAGGGCACATTCACAATTCATCCATACCAAACACACATGACCACACCATATGAAACCTTTAGCACATGCATGCATTTATGAATAGGTTTACAACTCAATAACCAATATGAGCCACATCTCATGGCCATACACAAAATGAATCATTTTCCCATTATGAGCCAATAAATTTGGCCAAATCAAATGACAAATATCATATTTACTAAGTCCCTATACATGCCATAGACTTAAAGTGCTTGAAATCATTTATACCCTTCAATAGCTGGATAGCATGATGGAATCTCTGATGATCTCCAACCCGAGCTAGCTTAGTGTCCCTATAAAATGAGGAAAAAGGAAAGGGTAAGCTATATAGCTTAGTAAGTCCATATGAAAATGATAAGAGATTTATTGACATGTTTATGTCATATTCTCACGACATGTTTTCAAGTTAATACAGTTATAATTGCACAAAATTCTATTATTTACTCTTGTTCATCTCAAGTTGTCTACTCAAGTCACAACCAATAAATTATTTATATCTTGAGCTACGGAACTCCAAATTAAGATCCACTAATTTTCCTTGAAAATAGGCTCACATATCTTTACCAAAAAATTTTCAGAATTTTTGGTCTAACCAATTAGTACAGTTTATTCAGTAAAGTTGCCCCTATTTCGCTGTCTAACTATTCTGACCTCTCTTCACTAAAAATTATTTACCTCATAAAACAGAACTCGGACAATACTTCCGTCTATCTTTCTAGAAAATAGACTCGGATAATACCCATATTGAAATCCCGGTAACTTGCTCTCTCTTTTTCTACCCATATTTCATGCTAGGGTTCATGTTTAGAAATTTATCCATGCATGAGAAGCTTATGTTTTGATGATTTATTGAAGGATATGAGAGTTTAAAGGATGGTAAACCACTTTACTAAGTAGATTTTCATGAAAAGGGCGTTAAGGACTATTTTGCAAAAGTTGTAGAAGAGGGTAGAAAAATGTGAAAGGAAAATGTGGAATGTTATAAACATGAAAAATGTTCGGCTAGGCTTGGGTAACTAAAAAATCCCATACATTGTATTATTCGAGCCTAGGGACTAAATTGCAAATATATGAAAGTATTTGAGTAAAATAGTAATTTTACCCAAATATGAATTTTGGATCTTTTTGAGTAATGTATGTATTAAACGAGCTAAATTTGGTATTATAGATCAAGAGAATCGAGATACGGGCCTTGATCGGGAAAAGAACAGGGTTTACGAGGTTTAGGCTCGATTTCTAATATTTTGTACTGAGGTAAGTACATATGCAAATAAATACATTAATTATTGTTATTAAATGATTTATTGATATATGTATGCTTAATATGCTTATTTGGCTATGTAGATAATATAACATGTTTTGATGCTTTGCTATATGATTATGAGACGTTGGCCATGTGAAAGAAACCATTATGCGAGTATGTTCGGTAAAGGTCTAGAAGTCTAAATCCCGTTTGCTATAGGAATAGTTGAGGATATAAGTGACATGTCACTAGGATAGTCATGTGTGTTATGAGCTCATTTAATATGTGATACATGCTAGGGTTCGGGTGCTGGGTATCCTGAGTTATGTTCAGATACTCTCTTAGCTCCTTGAGTAGCCCCGTTGAGAGCGGCATGTGATTCTGTGATATGAGGCACTTTGGTGCACTTTCTTTCAGGTAGCCAAGGCTACGTTCAGGAACTTCTTTGCATTTCTTCCGTGTGTCCGAATCATACTCCAAGTGTTCAACGGGTAACACAATATGAATTCTGAAAGTAAAATTTAAGTAAGCCATATGTGTGCAAGATGGAACAGGTATGTACTAAAACCCTATGAGGACTTAGTATATGATGATATTATGGAAAGATATGTATTTGGATAAGCATGTGCATATGAATATGGAAGGTAAGTATATATATATCACATGATGAAAAGTATCATAATGGATAAGTAGTTATGCGTAGATTATCAATAATTGCAAAAATGTAGATTATTTGTATGTGTACTTACTAAGATTTATAGCTTACCCTTCTCTCTTTTCCTTTCTCTTTAGATACGTCAAGCTAGCTTAAAGGATCGAGAGACGTCAGAGCTCGAATCACACTATTTTCAAGTATTTTGGGTTTAAAGGGGTTCAATTATTTTGGTCATGGCATGTATAGGAAACTTGTCTATTTTGTGCATATGTGTCATGTTGAAGTAGCCAAGTGTAATGGCTTATTTGGGCATTGATTATTTTGTATGTGGCCATGTGATTTGATCCATATTAATGATTAGGATGTATCCCTAAGTTTACCTTTACATGCATACTAAGATGTGTATGTGTTGGTTTGATGGATGACTATTTATTTGCTAGTAGGTAGTGGCATGATTTAGCACCCATAATGGATTCATAGTAAGAAATATGTAAACCATTAAATTGGTGTGGAATGACTAAAAGATAAGGTTGTGTGAATACTAATGGACTACTAAGAAAAGGGGTCATAGTGATGCTATAGTGTTGCATGTTTAAGTGTCCAAATATATCATGGGATATGCCATTGAACATATGGAAGTGTATGATTGTTTAAGGGTGTGTATGATTGTTTAAGGGTGACCAATGACTTAGAGAGTAGCCTCCAAATGGTCTACACGGGTAGACACACGGGTATGTGTCTAGGCCGTATGTCCCCTGCACCTTGAATTTTAGGTTAACATGCATGGTAATCAACATACGGGTAGAAACACGGCCATGTGTCTCAACCGTGTAGAGGACACGGCCTCTGGCCAAGGGCTGTGCTTGGCTGTGTGCTTCAAATTTGTATGATGACGCCATAAACAGAATGCTAGCTAAAATCACATGGGCTGCCACATGGGCGTGTCCCAGGCCGTGTGAGGAACACGGGCCAAGGACACGGGCATCTGCTCAGCCGTGTGAAAGCCCATGTAGGTTCGAATTGGAAAATAAATCCAATAATTGCACACGGGTGTGGGACATGGGCGGGTCCCCAAGCACATGGGCATGTCCATTGCCTCTATACGGGTGAGTGAGGCTTTAACCTATAAATTTTCTTAGAATTTTCATGAGTTCTCGGTTTTGTCCCGGACCGCTAATGATGTATGTTTTGGGCTTCGTAGGTCCATAATAGGGACAATTTGACTTTAATTGATTGGTTTTAGTTTGAATGAAATTTTGTGGCTCGGCTCTGTATGTTTGGTTCTGCTTAAGTTCGGTAATGCCTCGTACCCTATCCCGTATCGGACACGGGTAAAGGGTGTTACATTGAATTTCCAAGGTTGATTGTGTATGCCACAAGATGTGGATATGAGGCAAGAGATCTTTATTGTAACACCCCTAACCCATATCTTTTGCCGGATTAAGGTTACGGAGCATTACCATCTAATCTGAACATTTAAACTGTAACAGCACTAATTTGACTCTAGTCGGGAAGTGGTTTCGGGACCACTAAACTGAATCGTGAAAATAATTGAATGTTAAATTTCGTGCTTAATTTGTGTGAAAATGCATATGTGAATTTGTGGTGCTTTGATTGAAATTTATTGAAAGGGACTTGTGTGAGAATTTTGAAAATGTGCTAGGTATTTATGTGATGGCTTATTACTATATGGTTTAAAAATCATAAGGATGTGCATGTCAAATTGCCATTTTTTTATAGTGGCCGGCCATCTGGTTTAGTAGTTGAAAAAGTATATATTTTACATGTATTTATATATATAAATGTATTATAATATGTAATAACAAATTTATATTATAATAAAATAAGTAAATGGGTGAAAAGAACAAGGTTAATTACTTTTGTACTTCATTGCCGATTTCTTAAAAAAAAGAAGGGATAGGAGAGATCATACTTTCGGCTATTTTAGCATCCAAATTAAGGTATGTTTCATGTGCTATTTTCAAATTCATGTGAAAATTTAGTTAATTACATAGTTTCCTACGTAGCCCATGTTAAAACTTTAGTTTTGGTTGAGGATATAGCATTCGGCCATTTACATGAGTTTTGCTAAATTTTTGATAGTTGAATGTTGGTTTTAAGGAATGAATAATTGTGATTGTAATGGAGTTTCAAGTTGCTTAGGTGATGAATTAAGCAATTTTTTCAATTGGACATGTTGACGAGATGCAAGGATATTGTTTTATTATAAATGCAAATTCGGTCATGGAATTTGATGTATTTTCTTATTAAATTTTGATGAATTTTGTTATAGGAGAAATTAAGGATGAATTTGAGTTGGCTATTAGTGATTTGTGTGAATCATTTAGCTAAGTGGGGTATTAAGCTAGGTCCATTTGAACAAATGTTTTGGTGTTGGCTGTTTAAATGATATTATTTTTGTATTAAGTTGAATTAGAAGATCGAAAAATGTGTTAAAGATGACTCAAGACTTATATAAGCATTCGACATAGCTAAGGAGTGGGAATTTTTGATAGTTGATGTATATGTGTAATGAGTAGTGTTATATATATGTGACTTATTTGGTAATAGAAAATTTGGCTAAAATGATTAGGGTGTTTCTTGATAAAATATTTGCAATGGTTAAATTTGTGTATAAGAAAGCAAGATAAGCTATGTGAGTTTTTCTTGTGTATGCGAACTAGGTATAAGTTGAATAATTGGTCATTAGGGTTATATGATCATTTTGTGTTTGAGCTATAAGTGATTTTCATGGCTTGATAAGTTCTTGCCATTTTCGGTTATAAATAAATATGAAATTTGAATCATGGCATATTTATATTAATTATAATACATAATGAATTTGATATGTGATTGCCGAATTTGATTAATAAGTAAATAATATTTGTTAAGTAATTAAACAAATCTATTTGTTTTAATTAAGCTCAAGAGCAAAGAGGGCCGAAGTTGGATAGGGGAAAAGAGAAAGTAATTGAGTAGCCTTTCCGCAACCGTTCAAGTATATCCGAGGTAAGTTTTGAATAGTCACATTTAGTACGTAATTGATAATGTCTTGATATGTGTATGATAATTGTACTGTGATCTATTGATTCTATTTGAATATAGTTGAGTGACAAATAATTTATGTTTAAGGCTTAAAGCCGAATAGACATTAGAAGTTAAGCTTGGAAAGTAAAATGGACATTTATTCTTATGTATGTTATTGACCCAAAAATTATATCAATGGTGCCCATGTTATGCTATTATTGAATGGAATAAATGAACTATGATTGTGAGATGTTATGTGCATTGAACTTTCTTGCGAATAAGTATGCATGATATTCAGTGATGTTTATCCGAACTTAGGGTCCGCAGGCTATGTGCTGGAATTATATCCGGACTTAGGGTCCGCAGGCTATGTGCTGGAATTATATCCGACTTAAGGTCCGCAGGCTATGTGCTGGAATTATAACCGGACTTAAGGTCCGCAGGCTACGTGCTAGAAATATGTCCGGGCTAAAGTCCAGCAGGCTTCGAGCTGGTATTATACCGCGTTTAAATTCCGCGGGCTTGTGCTGGTAATTGGTTTCAAGTTCTAAGACCTTACTAGCTTAATGCCAGGAAGATAAGTAAGAATTACGATATTGAATGTTTGTAGAAAACCATTGTCGAGTAAGTACTATATATTTAAGATGTTCAGGTACGTATTACTTACTCATCGGTGAATTGATTTCAAAGTGAATCATTAACATCAAAGAAGAATATATATATAAATATGATTGATGGTTATATTTGCGAATATGAGAATGATTTAATCGGTCATGGTATATTTGTATATGAATTATATGTTAAAATTTCTTTATGTACTCATGTACGTTCAGTCAATGATTTTGTGAATTATTAGTATTAAAGAATGATACTTAAGTGTGAATGATTGTTATATGTACGAGTAAAACAATGACCTATTCGGTCAAATGTTGTTAATATATGAGATTATTTGATTTAAATGCATCGTATGAACTTTAAGTAGAAGAAAAATATGTGCTGAGAAATCTATGCATATGTTTATGTGTATTCAGCCATGAAACAATTTGAATTGAGAATAAGACTGTTTAAATGAATGTTTCGATTTTCGATAAGTCTTTAATTGTTTGTGATGCTTAAAACTTACTAAGCTTTGAAAGCTTACCTGTTCTTTATTTCTCTATTTTATAGATTGTTGATTTTGGCCACTGACTCGGGGATCATTAGTAGTTCATCACACTATCGATCTTTTTGGGTACAGTTATATTTTGGACTCGATATGGCATGTATAGGTTAGGCTGATGATAACGATGTTTTGAAATTGTAAATATTTTGGCCATACGAAAATGGCGTATAACTAAATATCAGTATGTATTTTAGCTCGATCTCTGTTTATGTTTATTGACAATGTGAATGAGATAATTAAATGTTTAGTTCGGTAATACCTCTTTGTAACACCCCGAACCCGAGTCCGACACCGGAGTCGAACACGAGGTGTTAACAAACTTTGAAAAATTTCCAGACACTGCCCAATCTGTGTACTAGTCGCTTTAAAAATCATATCTTGAGCTTCACAACTCGAAAATCAGTTTCCTGATTTTTCCCTGAAACTAGACTCATATGCCCATCTACATATTTTTTTCTAGAATTTTGATCGGGCAAATTAGTACAGTTTATTAGTTAAAGTCTCCCATGTTACAGGAATCGACTACCTGACCTTTGCGCATTACGACTTGGATATCTCCTTGTACAGGGCTCCAATACTGATGTCGTTTATTTCTATAGAAACTAGACTCAGAGGGGAATCTATACATATATGGTATGACTCTAATTATCTCTGGTTAATTTATAATCAATTCCAAAGTCTGAACAAGGAATCCAGAACCCGTTCTGGCCCTGTCTCACGAGAACCTTAATATCTCTTAACATACTGTCCGTATGATTGTTTCGTTACTTTCCTATGAAAGTAGATTCTTCAAGGTTTGTTTACATAATTTATTCACTATTTAATTCCATTCCTACTATTTTTAGTGATTTTCCAAATCTACGTCACTGATGCTGTCAGCATCTACCTTTAAGGTAGGCTTTACCTATTTCATGGTTCAACTAGCCCTTTTTGCATACATAGCACAATTTATGAAAGTGATTAACCATCCCGTGGCCAATCCTTGTCAAGCATATCCACACTAAATGATTATAACATTATACTTAAACACATATAAGCCATTTTCACATGGCTATCCAAAACTTATACATCACATAAAGTACTCGAAAAACAACAATGGGTCGTCCTAAACATGCCATATCAAAATTCAACCAAAAGAGTACCCAAAAGAGCCTTTGATAGTGTGGGCGACTTCGACTTCAAGATCCCGAGTCCGATAGCTGGAGAACCAAAAATCTATAAACAGAGGAGCAATGGAACGAAGTAAGCAATTTATGCTTAGTAAGTTTTGAGCAAGGAATTCCAGCATAACAAAGAATAGAACACATTTAGCTAAACGGAATATTTCATAATACACAATTTTCCGATATCAAACTTACTTCACAACGTTAACCCTTATGTACATACACAAAAGACCAACTTAGCCGAAGGCCGGTAGCTCGTTCATCAACTGAGCGAAATTTATTTGTAAGGGGCTCGATTAAATTCAACACATACGTAACATATCCCAATATTGGGATGTTTTTCGAGTATTAGCTGAAATTTTACAGCAAGCTCATTCATTACCAAAATCACGTACCTTCGGAATTTAACCGGATATAGCTCCTCGTTCAAGTGCCTTCGGGACATAGCCCGGTTATAGTAACTCATACAATGCCTTCGGGACTTAACCCGGATTTTAGTAACTCGCACGAATGCCTTCGGGACTTAACCCGGAATTAGTATCTCGCACAAAGGCCTTCGGGACTTAACCCGGAATTAATAACTCGCACAAATGCCTTCGGATCTTAGTCCGGATATAGTCACTTAGCACAAAGCCTTCGGGACTTAGCCCGGACAGCATTCAATTATCATGCACATCTAACAATAATTCATGGCACATTCGTATTTCTTTTTCATTAGCAAAACTCAAACACAAGGCACATACCATCCTTGCACATTCGGCTCAATAGCCACACATAGAGCATGATTTTAATTTCTTAAAACATGATTTAATCACATCGTAATTTAAGCTCTCTTACTCAAGAACTTACCTCGGGTGTTGTCGAACGATTCCGCTAACTATTCGACCACTTTTCCCTTCCCTTTATCGGATCTATTTCCCCTTTGCTCTTGAGCTTAATTAAACAAATAAATTGATTTCATCATTTAGGCATCGAAAAGATGAACACAAGGCACTTAGCCCATATTTATACATTAGACATTAAAGTCACATACATGTGAAATCATGCATCAACACAACATATTAGCTAATTTTTTTTTCCTCCTTGGCCGAATATGCATGTCTATTTTTGGGGCCGATTTCAACACTTAATACACACATATACACACTAGTAAAGCATCCTCTCCCTTCCCATCGATTTAGCACATGCATTGCTCATTAACATGTAAAAGTTACATTCGGCCTTAGCACACAACTTGCTAGCCGATTCTTCTCCATTTAGCAACCAATGCACATACGTGTTCACTCAAAAATGCTAAAAAGGAGGTTCAAGAATCATCAAGTCATCATCACATGCATCATTAACAAGCTTCATATTTAGCATGCAATGGCATTAACACAACCTCTACCTAGGTCGAATCTTAACTCATCCTCATGTCTCATCACCACCACATCAAACATCAACCAGAATGATGCATCCATGGTCAAGTGTCATTTCCATCACATAGCAAGATTTAGACCATGGGCTAGGTAGAACTCAAGCTAACAACTAAAACATGCATGCATCTCATGGAACATCATCAAACATACCTTAGCCTAGCTACATGCATGGCCGAACCTCTTCACCTTTCTTCTTCCTTCCTCCTTAAAATTATTGGCCAAGGATGAACCAAAGGATGAGAAATTTTTTTCTTTGTTTTTCTTTCTAGTTTCGGCAAGTATGAAGATGAGAAAAAGATGAACAAAAATTCTCTCCTTTCTTTTCTTTAGCTCACGGCAATGGGGGGGGGACAAACAACTACACACACATTTTTTTTTTGTATTCACCATACTCTTTTCATTATTTTATGCCCATGCCCCTTATTTTATTTGTTTTATCCCAACATTTTATGACACAAATTAACATATTTTATTTGTGCCATACTTATGCCATAATTTCCATAAAAAAAATTGCACAATTGCTCATCATGCCCATCATGGCCGGCCACCTTGTTTTAAGGTGGGAAATTTGCATGAAAATACCTTAAAATGGTTATTATGCAAAGTTGTAAAATGGGTTGTTAATGTGTGTAATAATGATTTTTGTGAGTTGCCATAGTTATGAAAATGGTTCACCTAGGCTTAAAGAGTAAATAAATTGAATAAAAATCATTTTTCGAGCCTAGGGGTAATTTGGTAATTTTGGCAAAATATAGGGGCAAAATTGTAAAAATTACCCAAGTGTGTCAATGAACTAATTTGATTAGTACATTGTTTAATAAGTTTAGTGTGATGTTATAGATGATGAAAATCTAGGTTTGGACTTAGAACGGAAAGAAATCGATTAAGAGATGATTACGTCTTTTTCACCTTTGTCGTATCGAGGTAAGTTCGTATGTAAACAATACCATGCTATACATGTATTTAAATGTTATCATTACATGAATTGTACAGATATTAATTGTATGTGATTAATAGAAATATGATAAGATAAAGCCTTAATAGATGAGGAAAAATCCCGTTTGAACCTTAGGAATAGAATAGGATACGAGTGACATGTCACTAGGAATTATGAGTCTAGATGACTAGCTCGAGAGTGAGCATTTATATGTGATGAGATATGTGGTAAATTTAGCTACAATTGAGGCACTTATGTGAAAAGGTTCTTTCCGAGTACCCAATTAGTATTCCAAGTGTTCAACAGGTAATCCGAGGAAAGAGTTGATGATGGTTCCACTGAGGTAAGTCATTGGTGAGTATATACATGAGTTATGTTACGAGTTGTACAGGTATGTACACTAAGCTTATGAGAATATCTTGATATGTGATGATCTATGATGCATAAATATGTGTTCTTACCATGATGGATGAAATGATGTGTATTAATTTTGTAAACAGTGATTATGAATGAGTAACTTAGCCTTGACAGATTTGAGTTATTGCAGTGGTGTAACTTTGAAAATACACTAAAAATAGTGGAAAATGAGTTAGAAGCTGAATAAAATATGGGAATAAATCATATTGAGTCTAGTTTGTTATAAAAGAAACCGTGTAAGCAAAGGAATTTCCTATAATAAGATTCATTGATGAGTTAGTAACTGATGCAAGATTAAGTGATTGGTAAATAGTTAATAATGTCTCATGAATGGGTTGTGGATATGATTATGTATGCCTAGTGATAGACATGAGGTTTGTGACGTAATGATAGTTATGAAAAGTATGTGGTAATGATGTGAGCAAATTCTATGATATTTATTGTATAAGAAATTAACATGAGCATAACATGTTTGTAGATGTTTAAGAGCTCATTTATGCCATGGTGTATGTTATTGGATAGGTATTTGTGCATACTAGCCTTATAATTGTCTACACGGGTAGACACACGGCGTGTGTCTAGACCGTGTGTGACACACGATCTGCCCCCATGGGCATGTGTCATGGCCGTGTTTTAAAGTCAGTGTTGCACATGGGCTAAGGGCACGGGCGTGTCCCAAGCCACACGGGTTCGTGTGACTACACGGTCTATACCCACAGGGCGTGTGGAGCCGTAAAACATGAGATTTTTCAAGTTTTTCTTAAGTTCTTGGTGTAGTCCCAAATCGCCTCTAATGTATGTTTTGGGCCTCGTGAGCCCGTTTAAGGGACAAAATGTATGCTAAATGAAAAGTTTTAAATTGATCAAAATTTTACGTCCCTGTTTTATATAATTGGTTAAGTTTATGTTAGGTACACCTCGAACCATGTCTCGGCGTCGGATACGGGCGAGGAGCGTTACACACATGGCTGTGTAACATAGCCATGCGTCACACACAGTTGAGACACACGCCTGTGTCTCTACCCATTTGGACAAAAATAGGCCATTTGTAAAGCCAATTTGCCACCCTTTTCTCATGATACAAATCAACCTAAATGGTACTGTTTCAAGACATTTATAAGCAACCAAAACCAGCTAATTGATAAACCGTAATTTATACATATTTTTACCCCATGTTTAACGCATTTTATGGATGATTTCCCATTCGAATTGGTGAATTCGATGCTCCTAATGCTTTAATTTCATGTTTTATACTTAGGAGAGCATAAGAGAGCGAAAGGAACGACAAACGGGTAAAAATGGAGAAAATGGACCAAAGTACGAAATCAACACAGCCAGGACTTCCTCACACGGGTAGACAACACGGCCGTGTCAATTTGGCAGATTCAAAGCACGATTCACACGGGCATGTCACACGGGCGTGTCCCTGCTGAGCCTATAGATACACCCTAGAGGAGGAAAATAAGGAGACACATGGAGAGGAAGGAAGGAATTACTCGAAGGAAGCCGATTGATCCATCTCAGAAGCCGGAGTCACCATCAAGACTGAAGATCTCCCCTCAATTTCCCTCCAGGAGTTTTGGGTTTTCTTTATGTTTTGTATTCGTTGTTCTTCTGAGATGTTTTCTTTTTTAGTTATGAACTAAATCCCCTAAATACCTAAGGGGAACGAAACCTAAGACGAATCTTGTTATTATTTTCTGAATTGTATGATAAATATTTAACTTGTTCTTAATTATGTGTTCTTAATTCTTGTTTTCAAGATAAGCTCTTATTCAAAGGAGGAATAAACCCTGTCTAAGAGTACATTTGTCATAATTAAGCTGAGTTGTTTGCACGCCTAGACATAGGGTGACAAGATTTTACTAGATTAGGGTGAAACCTAATAAGGGATCCATAGATCGAGTTAATGCAACCCTAGGGTGTTAATTAGAGAAAAGTCTCAATTATTAAATCTAGGGATTAGACGTTATTAGTCTTGAATAGGGATAATAACATAACTTAGGGATCTCTACGGAACAAGTTAAATGAATAAATCGTCCGATTCGGAGCCAGAATAACAAGTACAGTCTAGGTGGATTTTTCCTTAGGTATTTTCTTAATTCAATCGTTTTCCAAAAGTAATCCCCCAATTCCATTCTCTGTGAATTCTTAGATTAGTTTATTAGTTAGTTAAAACAAAACCCCTTTATTCTTAGGCTAGATAATAAAAAGACAGTCATTAACTAGTACTTTTAGTTCCTTAGGGTTGACAATCCGGTTTTGCTAAAACTATACTACTGTTCAATAGGTACACTTGCCTGCATCGCGATAATAGTTAGTTTCAAGAACGATTAATTATAAATATTTAAAACATATCACACAAAATCACGCGATCACTAATTTATACACATATCAGGCCATCTATACACAATCATTTCAACTACTCAATTCCACAACCAAAACATACCAAAAATCATTAAACTTGTATAACTTCTAAATGCATTTCATCATCACTTTATCACCTATTTCATGCTACAAATCTTACCATTTCAACATCACATAATCAAGAGACAACACATAAGGCATTATATACATCTCATGTATTACATATTAAGCACATAACTTAAGCCAACTTATAAGGCTAAAAATATACAAACATTTATATTATTAACAAGCCAAATCACATGGCTAACATTATAGCTCAAAACGTACCAATATCACACTAGCCTATACATGCCATATACCATATATTCAAAGCTTTCAAAGTACCAACAAAATGATCAAGAGTGTGACGGTGCTCCTGACGATCCTCAAGTCCAAGCTAGCTTTGACTATCTATAAAACATAGACAAATAACACACAGTAAGCTTCATAGCTTAGTAAGTTCGTAGTTAAGCAATTCAATTCATCAGATAATATAATTCAACCATTTACACATTACCAAATCAACATTACATTAACACAAACCATATTCATGTCTCAAACATTAATTAAATACCATTTCATTAAAATTTCTCAATTTAGTACTTGAATAGATTCCATACATACCCGTATCACCTCGTACTAACCACTTTCTCAACCATGACATTTATTTATCAGCTGAATCATTAGGGTTAGAAGTTAGATACTCAAGAATCGCAATAGATAAGTACCTATACCATTGCCTATAGCCAAATCAAGGGAACTTATCCCGAGTACCTATACCATGACCCGTAGCCAAATCAAGGTAACTCCTCTCAAAATACCTATATCATGGGCCGTAGCCAAATCAAGGTACTATTCGTACCTGAAGTGCCGATATCATGGCCCGAAGCAATGCATTAACTTAATGACATTACATTAGCATCACAATTATACCTAAGGTTTAACCGGAAAGTTTCGCTTGTCAGTTTCATTGTCGAACACTTCCGTATAGTCCTATTCACAATTCCAAACATTATCCAAAATCTTATAAATACATTTCATGCAATATCAAAGCATATAACATCCATTTATAATGAAATTGACACCTACGAACTTACCTCAGTAGTAGAAACAACGAAAGTCGATTAATTGAGTACTTTGTTCTTACCTCGATATAAGTCCGAGTTCCTCTTTTCTTGATCTATATGTATTCAAAATTAAATCATTTAATCACCTATTCATTCAATTTCATCCAAAAATATACATTTGAGCATTTTTTCAATTTAGCCCCTAAACTTTCACATCTATTCGATTTAGTCCCTATTTCACAAATACACGAAATTCACAAAATTCAATTTAACCCATGCTTGGCCAAATTACCATAGTGCCCCTAGCAGCCCATATTTTTCATTTATTGCACAATTTAACCCATCAATTTACACTTTTCTCTATTTAATCCCTAATTGACATTTTCACTAAAAATCACTTAATAAAACATGATAATCTATCAACAAAAACTCATTTTCCATCATCAAACTTTCAAGAAATCAGGCATTTATCAATGGCACTTTACAAAATCATCATCAAATTAAGCCACGGGCTAGCTAGTACTTAAAGGAACGATCACAAAAAGATAGAAATCATCAAAAATCGAGCTAAAGTCGTTCCTTAATCAAGCTATGCAAATGCCGAACCCTAAATGAGCAACAATGGTTCTTTTTCTTCTTCAATATTTAGCCAAAGGGAGGAAAGATGGACTAAAACTCATTTTGTTATGTTTTTAATTACCTTATTTACTACATACCAATTTTAACCTTAAAAACATTTAATAACTACACTAAATGGCATGCCATTATCATCCACTACCATAATAATGGTATAATTATCACATAAGGACCTTAACTATAAAGTTCTATAGCTATTAGACACCATTAGCTAATAGAACAACACGTTTGTAACTTAAGCAATTTAGTCCTTTTCTCAAATTAAACATCCAAATGATAAAATTATTTCACGAATTTTTCACACATATATAATCACATGCTGTAAATACCAAAAATAATATTAAAATTTTTTTTCGACATCCAAGTTGTGGCTCTGAAGCTACCATTTCGATTTGCCTAAAACTAAGATATTACAACTCTCCCCCCTTAAAAATGTTCGTCCCTGAAAATCTTACCAGCGAATAAGTTGGATATTGCTTTGTCATAGCATCCTCGGGTTCTCACATAGCTTCTTCAACCCCGTGTCGATGCCATAATACTTTCATTAACGCTATTCTTTTATTTCTCAACTCTTTGATCTCACTAGCTAGAATTAGAATCGGTTCTTCACATACGACATATCTGCCTGAATTTCAACCTCGTTTGGGGAAATAACATGTGAAGGATAGGATCGGTATCATCAAAGCATCGATACATGAAATACATTATATATCTTTTCTAACTCAGATGGCCATGTTAGCTAATAAGCCACTAGTCCAATTCGCTAGGTAATTTCATACGGCCTAATGAATCCGGACTCAATTTACCTTTACGACTTAATCGAAGCATTTTATTCCATGGAAATACTTTCAAAAACACTTTCTCCCTGATATAAAACTCAATATCTTTCTGTTTCAAATCTGTATACGATTTTTGTTGATCTGACGTCACTTTTAAACTATCACGAATCACTTTCACTTTTTATTCAGTCTCTCTAATCAGAATAACCACCTGGATCTTATTCTCACTAAGCTCAATTCAGTATGACAGTGTTCTACATTTTCGACCATATAAAACTTCGTATGGTGCCATCTTTATACTCGATTGAAAACTGTTGTTATATGCAAACTCAATCAACAGCAGATACTTTTCCCATGAACCTTCGAATTCAAGAATGCAACAATGTAACATATCTTCGAGTATTTGTATAACTCGCTCAGATTGACCATCCGTCTGCGGGTGAAATGCGGTACTAAAATGTAATTTTGTACCCAGTGTATCTTGTAGTTTCTTCCAAAATCTCGATGTGAACCTTGGATCTCTATTCGAAATAATAGAAATAGGAACTCCGTGCAACCTCACAACCTTGGAAATATACAACTCAGCTAACTTTTCAAGCGAATAATCTGTACGCATTGGAATGAAATGAGTTGATTTTGTCAATCTGTCAACTACGACTTAGATTACATCTTTCTTTCTCAGAGATAAGGGCAGTCCTAACACAAAATCCATTGTCACTTTATCCCATTTCCACTCAGGAATCATAATCGGCTGGAATAATCTAGACGGTACCTGATGCTCAACTTTAACTTGCTGACAAATCAAATATTTAGAAACGAACTCTGAAATGTCACGTTTCATACCATGCCACCAATAGAGTTGTTCCAAGTCATTAAACATTTTCGTGCTTCCCAGATAACCAGATAAACGACTACTATGTGCTTCGTTCAAAATCATTTGAATCAACTCTAAATTTCTCAGAACACATATTCGGCCTTTGAATTTTAAACAATCATCGGAATCAACTTGAAACTCTAAATCAGGGTTCGAATCACATTGAGCTCTTTTAACTAACATTTCATTATCAATCTTCTGAGCTTCATAAATCTACTGTACAAACAACAGTCTCCCTTTCAACTCAGCTACTATCAACACATCATTACACAAAGCTATTTGAGTGTTCATCGCCCGTAGAGCGAATAGGGATTTTTGGCTCAAAGCATCAGCAACGACATTTTCTTTTCCTGGATGATAATCAATCACCAACTCGTAATCTTTTAGCAATTCTAACCATATCCGCTGTCGCAAATTCAAATCTTTCTAAGTCATCAAATATTTTAAACTCTTATGATCTGATAAACATGGCATTTTTCACCGAATAGATAATGGCGTCAAATCTTTAATGCAAACACAATAGCTGCTAACTCTAAATCATGCGTTTGGTAATTCTTTTCATGCAGCTTCAACTGCCTCGATGCATAAGCTATGACTTTGCCCTCTTGCATCAAAACACAACCCAGGTCATTCAATGATGCATCACTATAGATAAAAAATTCTTTACCTGATTATGGCTATACTAATAGTGGTGCTTCAATCAAAAGAGCTTTCAACTAATCGAAACTTTTCTAAAATTTCTCGGACCATTCAAACTTTACATCTTTCTGAAGTAATCTCGTCAATGGAGTCGCAATAATTGAAAAGCCTTTCACAAATTGTCTATAATAGCCAGCTAGTCCCAAAAAATTGCGGACCTCAGAAACATTTCTTGGAAGCTTCCAATCTATTATTGCAGAAATCTTGCTTTGATATAATATGCCCCAAAAAACCAACCTCACGCAACTAGAATTCATATTTACTAAACTTTGCATATAACTGCTTATCTCGAAGAGTTTGCAATACAATTCTTAAATGCTCAGCATGCTCAATTTCATCTTGTGAATATATCAATATGTCATCAATAAACACAACAATAAATCGATCTAAGTACGATATGAAAATACGATTCATTAAATCCATAAAAACAATGGGTGCATTCGTTAGTCCAAAAGGCATAACTAAAAATTCATAGTGACTATACCTCGTTCTAAATGCAGTCTTTGGCATATTAGAGTCTCTAACTCGCAACTGATAATAGCCCGATCTCAAATCTATCTTTGAAAACATTGTAGCCCCTTTCAATTGATCAAACAACTCATCTATTCTGGACAGAGGATATTTATTCTTGATCGTCGCTTTATTAAGCTGTCTGTAGTCTATACACATTCTCTTGTGCCATCTTTCTTTTTCACAAATAACACAGGAGCACCCCAAGGTGAGAAACTCGGTCTTGAAAACCCTTTGTCTGTCAACTCTTGCAACTGAACTTTTAATTCTTTTAACTATGTCGGTGCCATTCTGTACAGAGCTATCGATATCGGCATTGTACTCAGCATTAACTCGATGCCAAACTCAACCTCTCGGATCAGTGGTAAACCCGGTAACTCTTCGAGAAACACATCTAGATACTCACATGCAACTGGTACTGTAACACCCCGTACCCGAGATCGTTTCCAGAGTCGAACACGAGGTGTGAACGGACTTAATTCATTTGCTTACACAGTTCATTTTAAAATTTCCAGACAAGCTGGCCAACTGCATCACAGTCGCTTTAAAAAATCATATCTCGAGTTCCAAAACTCAAAAACCGATTCCGTAAATTTTTCCTGAAACTAGACTCATATGTCCATCTACAAATTTTTTTCTAGAATTTTTGGTCAAGCCAATTAGTACAGTTTATTAGTTAAAGTCTCCCCTGTTTCAGGGTTCGACTACTCTGACCTTCATGCATTACGACTTAGATATCTCCCTGTACAAAGCTTCAATACTTATGCCGTTTGTTTCTAACAAAAATAGACTCAAAAAGGAATCTATATATATAAATATGACTTCTAATTATCTCTAGTTAATTTATGTTAATTTTTCAAACTCAGAACAGGGGATCCAGAAAATGCTCTGGCCCTCTTTCATAAAAACTTAAACATCTCATAAAATACGGCTCATGTGGTCATTCCGTTTTTTCATATGAAAATAGACTCATCAAGATTCGATTACATAATTTATTCACTATTTAATTCCGCTCCTACTATTTTAGTGATTTTTCCAACTTACATCACTGCTGCTGTCAGCATCTATTTTAAGGTACATTTTTACCTATTTCATAATTTTCCATGAATCAAATAGCAAATTGACATACATTTTTATCAAGGGTAATCCCGATTAGCCATGGCGTACGTAGCACCAATAGGACCATGATTGGCCATACCAATGGCTAGTCATTACCAAACATTTCCACACCATTTAATAACCATATCCGAGACCATAATGTTATACTTCGAAATATACGAGCCATTTTTGCATGGCTATACGAATACACATTACCAAGGGTACTTAATTAACAACAAGGGTCAGCCCTATACATGCCATTTTCAAAATTGAACTAAAAGAGTACCAAAAGTGGCTTAGATAGTGTGGATGACTTCGACTTTGACACTCCCGAGTCCGATAGCTGACGAACAAAATCTATAAAACAGAGAATCAAAGTAACAGAGTAAGCATTTTAATGCTTAGTAAGTTCAAGTAATGAAATTATTTACGACTAAAGTATAGCGTTCATATGACTAAATGAATAATTGCATATATGCATGTTCTCAAAATCATACTTCACGCTTCAACCATTATATTCATACACAGGGAATCAAACCTAACTAGAGGTCCGAAGTTCGTTAATCAATTGAGTGAATTCTATTTAAAAGGAATCAACCTTTCCGATGCATATACGAAACATACCTTATCGTTTGGATTTTATGAGCGTATTAATTGAAATTATTACAGCAAGATCGCTCACTTCCAAACCCAAGTACCTTCGGATTTAGCCGGATATAGCAACTCGCACAAATGCCTTCGGGTCTTAGCCCGGATATAGTCAATAGCACAAAAGCCTTCGGGACTTAGCCCGGATATAATCACTAGCACAAATGCCTTCGGGACTTAGCCCGATATAATCAATAGCACAAATGCCTTCGGGACTTAGCCCGGATTAATCACTAGCATAAATGCCTTCGGGACTTAACCCGGATATCATTCGAATACTCATGCACATATATCAATAAATCATGACACATCCATATTTCATTTTCATTACTAAAGCTCAAACACAAGACACTTATCAAACCTTACCAATTTCGGCTCAATAGCCACATACAAAGAGCATGATTTTGAGTGGCTTTCAACATGATCTCTATACACATTCGGCCACCCGTCATAAGTATAAACTAATCATTATATCTCCGTTTATTCGTTATGCTTATATGACATGACTTAATCAAATCATAAACTAAGTTTCATTACTCGAAGACTTACCTCGAATGTTGTCGAACGACTTCAACGGCTATTCGATACTTTTTCCTTTCCCTTATCTGAAATTGCCCCCTACGCTCTTGAGCTTAAGTTCAACAAATTTTAAACTAGTCATTAATCGACTATTCAAGTATTACTTTCAGAATATAATACATATAGATTCGACTTTCACACACATAGATTATAGTAAGCTTTATAAAAATCAATAAATAATTCATTAGATAATTTTCATTAAGTTTACAATATAATTACAATTTCCCTATAAGCTGACTTCCTGAGCAACAGTCACTAAAGTTTTTATAACTGGAGCTACAAAACTCCAAATCAATTTCCGTAAATTTTTCTTGATAGAAGATTCATTTATCTATTATCCATAAAATTTTCAAAATTTTTAGTTTAGCCCAACAATACCAGATTTTTCTTAAATTTCACCTTGTTTCACTGTTTGACTAAACTGACTATCCTTCACTACGAATCAAATTTATCATTGTACAGAATTCAAAATATGTTCTTGTTTATTTCATTTAAAACTAGACTCATTAAGGAGTCTAAGCACATAAATTTTATCTTAGGGCCATTTTTGTACAATTTATACTGATTTTATAAAAACAGAACAGGGAATCTAGTAGTCATTTTGACTCAGCCCCACAATACTTCAAATATCTCAAGATCGGTAACTCTTTTGTTTTTATAGTTTCTTTTGTAAGAAACTAGACTCTTCAAGCTTTAATGACATAAATTACTCAGCTTCTAATTCAACTCCTACAAATTATGGCGATTTTCCAAAATCACCTTACTGCTGCTGTCCCCAAGCAGATTATTACCAAATCAAATGCTAACATTAGCATTTCACCTTAGTAGCTAGCTTAGCAAACCTTAATTTAACATATAATTGTTCATAACACAATTAAAGCATCCTCTCCATTCCATCAATTCAAAACACATACATTGCCCAATAGTATCCAAAATCATATTCGGCCTTAGTATACAACTTGTTAGCTGATTTTTCTCCATTTAGCAACTAATGCACATATGTGCTCATTTGTTAGACTCTACTTCACCTAACTACCATTTTCTTTTTCATCCAAATAACATGAACAACAACCATTTCTTGAACATTTTCTCTTCAACAATTCTTCATAAAACATAAAGACTATAACCCAATCTCATCCTTTAATAACTAAAACCGAATGCTCAAGACACCACACCATTTCAAATTTTGGTCATGGGTTAAGCAAAGAACTTAATGACTAACAAAAAAAATGCTAAAATTCCAAGAATCATCCTTGAACTTACCTTGAATTAGCTAACCACCATAGCTGAATTTTTCAAAGCTTTTCTCTTCTAGGTACGGCAATGAGGAGCAAGGATGGAGAAACTTTGGTTTCTCCTCCCATTAACTAGTATTTTATTAACCTTATTCCTTATTTCGTTTTGTAACATAAAATTATTAGCATAAAATGTTGACACAAAATAATTATAATATACTTTAGTCCATAACATGGCCGGCCACCATCTAGAATTTGGCCAATTTGACATGCAAGTACAAGCATTTCTAACATGCATCAATAGGCCACTTTAACATTTGCCTAGCACATTTCTAAATTTCTCACACAAGTCCTATTTAATAAAATTCACTTACAATTAACAAAATTCAAACATGAAATTTTCACACATGCATATATACATATAATAAGCTTCAAATATGACGGTTAATTATTTTTATGAGTCGGTTTTGTGGTCCCGAAACCACTTTCCGACTAGGGTCACATTAGGACTGTCACAACTCTCCCCCACTTAAGAAATTTTCGCCCCGAAAATCTTACCGGTAAATAGGTTTGGGTATCGTTCTTTCATAGAGTTCTCGGTTTCCCAAGTAGCTTCTTTGACCCCGTGTTTGAGCCATAACACCTTTACTAACGGAACCCTTTTGTTTCGCAACTCTTTCACTTCACGAGCTAGAATACGAATCGGTTCTTCTTCATAACTCATATCGGCTTGAATTTCAACCTCAGAGGGGTTTATTATGTGCGAAGGATCAGATCTGTAACATCGAAGCATCGAAACATGAAAAACGTTGTGAATCCTTTCAAGTTCAGGGGGTAAAATCAACCTATATGCAACTGGACCAACTCGTTCGGATATTTCATATGGCCCAATGAACCTCGGACTTAATTTGCCCTTACGGCCAAATCTGAGTATCTTTTTCCAAGGTGAAACCTTAAAAACACTTTATCTCCCACTTGATACTCAATGTCCTTTCGTTTCAAATCCGCGTACGACTTCTGACGATCTGAAGTTGTCTTCACACTTTCACGAATTATTTTTACTTTCTGTTCAGCATCTTTAATCAAATCAACCCCGAAGATTTTATTTTCACTAAGCTCGGTCCAAAACAACGGTGTACGACATTTACGACCATACAAAGCCTTGTAAGGTGCCATCTTAATGCTTGACTGAAAACTATTGTTGTAAGCGAATTCAATCAAAGGTAAATACCGTTCCCACGAACCACTAAACTCAAGAATGCAACATCTCTACATATCCTCGAGTATCTAATTATCCGCTCGGATTGACCATCCGTCTGGGCGTGAAAAGTGGTGCTAAAATGCAACTTGGTACCCAAAGCTTCTTGCAATTTCTTCCAAAATCGCGTGGTGAATCTCGGATCTCTATCCGACACAATAAAAATAGGTACCCCGTGTAATCTTACAATCTGAGAAACATACAATTCAGCTAGTTTATCCAGTGAATAATCTATACGCACGAGAATAAAATGAGCTGACTTTGTCAGTCTATCAACAACAACCCAAATCGCGTCTTTCTTACTTGCTGACAATGGCAACCCAGATACAAAATCCATTATGACTCGATCCCATTTCCATTCAGGTATCATGATTGGCTGAAGTAAACCTGTAGGCACTTGATGTTCCGCTTTCACTTGTTGACATATTAAACACTTCGAAATAAAGTCAGAAATGTCTTGTTTCATACCAGGCCACCAAAACTGAAGTCTCAGATTGTTGTACATTTTCGTACTCCCCGGGTGAATTGACATTCGGCTACAATGAGCTTCGTTCAGAATCATCGAAATAAGCTCTGTATTTCTTGGGACACACAAACAACTTCTGAACCTAGACAATCGTCGTCATCAATTTGAAACTCTGATTCCATGTTCGAAACACATTCAGCCCGTTTTGCATCCAATTCATCATCGACTTTCTGAGCTTCACGAATTTGATGAATCAACAATGGTTTGGCCTTTAATTCTGCTACTAACACATTGTCGGATAGAACAGACAGGTATACATTCATCGCTCGTAAAGCAAACAGTGATTTACGACTTAAAGCATCCGCAACCACATTAGCCTTTCCCGGGTGATAGTCAATGACAAGCTCATAGTCTTTCAACAACTCGAGCCAACGTCTTTGTCGCAAATTCAAATCTCTTTGAGTCATCAAATATTTGAGATTTTTGTAATCCGAAAATACATGGCACTTCTCACCAAATAAATAATGTCTCTATATTTTCAAAGGGAAAAGGATGGCAGCTAATTCGAGATCATGGGTTGGATAAATTTTCTCATGTGGCTTCAATTGCCTCGATGCATAAGCTACAACTCGACCTTCTTGCATCAATACACAACCCAACCCAAGTAAGGATGCGTCACTGTAAATGACAAACTCTTTGCCTGATTCAGACTGCACTAGTACTAGAGCTTCAGTCAAATAAGCTTTTAGTTGATGGAAACTTTTCTGACATTTTTCTGTCCATTCAAACTTAACATCTTTCTGAAGTAGTTTCGTCATTGGTGTGGCTATCATCGAGAAACCTTTTACGAACTGTCTGTAGTAACCGGCAAGTCCCAAAAAGCTCCGAACCTCAGTAATATTTCTCGGAGGCTTCCAGTTAAGTATGGCTGAAATTTTGCTTGGATCAACTCGAATACCCGATGCAGATACCACATGACCCAAGAAGCTTACCTCTCTTAACCAGAACTCACACTTACTGAACTTAGCATATAACTACTTATCCCGTAAAATCTGCAACACTAACCCCAGGTGTTCAGCATGATCGGTTTCATTTCTCGAATAGACCAAAATATCATCGATAAACACAACTACAAACCGATCCAAAAACGGTCTGAAGATCTGATTCATCAGATCCATAAATACCGCAGGGGCATTAGTGAGCCCAAACGGCATCACTAAGAACTCGTAGTGACCGTATCTCGTTCTGAAAGCAGTTTTGGGTATATCCGAATCTCGAATTCGCAACTGATAATAGCCCGATCTCAAATCTATCTTTGAAAACACTGAGGCTCCCTTTAGTTGATCAAACAAATCATCAATACGCGGTAATGGATATTTATTCTTTATTGTCACTTTATTCAGCTGACGATAGTCGATGCACAACCTCATGGTTCCGTCCTTCTTTTTCACAAACAATACTGGTGCACCCCAAGGTGAGAAACTTGGTCGAGCGAAACCTCTATCCGTCAACTCTTGTAACTGAGCTTTCAATTCCTTTAATTCCGTCAGTGCCATACGATATGGAGCTATCGAAATCGGTGTAGTCCCAGGTACAAGTTTGATGCCAAACTCTACCTCCCGAACAGGTGGTAACCTTGGTAATTCTTCGGGAAAAACATCCGGATATTCAAAAACCACTGGTACTGACTCAAGTTTCTTTCCTGATTCTTCATTATCAAGTACGTATGCAAGATATGCTTCACACCCCTTTCTCACATATTTTTGAGCTAACATCGAAGATATTATTGTTGGCAATCCATTCAAGACAGTGGACTCAACTCGGATTATCTCATTATTTGCACACTTCAAATCAATAGTCTTGCTTTTGCAATTCACAACCGCATCATACACGGTCAACCAATCCAAACCGAGAATAACATCAAATTCATCAAACGGTAAAAGCATCAAGTCAGCCGAAAAACAGGAACCTCGAATTACTAGGGGGCATTTCTTACACACTTTATCAACAAGCACATAATGACCCAAGGGATTCGACACTCTAATAACGAACTCAGTAGACTCAACAGGTAAAGTCTTACTGGATGCTAGAGTCTCACATATATAAGAATGAGTAGAACCAGGGTCAATCAAAGCAATCACATTAGTATCAAAGAGAGTGAAAGTACCGGTAATAACATCAGGCGAAGAAGCATCCTCGCGTGCACGTATAGCATAAGCTCTAGCAGGAGCACGAGCCTCAGATCTGGTGGTAACATCTTTAGATCCTCTCTGACCGCCACTAGCATTCCCCGTATTTTTAGATGGTCTACCTCGAGCAGTAGTAGCACCCTGTTTCCCACTCTGATTTACGTTCTGTTCAGACAGTCTCGGGCAATCCTTGATAAAGTGGTCAGCTGCTCCGCACTTATAACAGGAGTGGTCATGGAATCTACAACTCCCCGAATGCCATTTACCACAATACTGGCACTCTGTTCTGTCTCGATGATCATTTCCAACACTGGCAACCGAAGTGACTCGTGTACTCACAGGGGGTCGATCACGATCTCGTCTAGAAAAGCCCGAAGTGCCTTTAGATCAGCCTAAATCATCTCTAAATTTCTTCGATGACTGTTGAAAGGGCTTCCCCGAAGATATCTTATGAAACTCCTTTTCTCCCATATCAGCTTTTCTTTTCTCCTTACTGAGCTCTTCGGCTTTGCAAGCTCGCTCGACAAGTACCACAAATTCTCTGATTTCTAAAATGCCAACACACAGTTTTATATCTTCGTTCAGTCCGTCTTCGAAACGTTTGCACATTACGGCTTCTGAGGAAATGCATTCTCGAGCGTACCGGCTAAGCCTTACAAACTTTCGTTCATAATCAGTAACCGACATGGAACCTTGTTTAAGTTCAAGAAATTCTTTCCGTTTTTGATCAATGAATCTCTGGCTGATATACTTTTTTTGAAACTCGGTTTGGAAAAACTCCCAAGTTACTTGCTCTCTGGGCACAACAGAAATCAATGTATTCCACCAATAGTAGGCAGAATCTCGTAGCAAGGAGATAGTACACTTAAGGCATTCATCGGGTGTGCAAGATAGTTCATCAAGTACCCGAATAGTGTTGTCCATCCAAAATTCAGCTTGCCCAGCATCATCGCTATCTGTAGCCTTAAATTCAGTAGCCCCGTGTTTTCGGATTCTGTCAACTGGGGGCTTATTTAACCTTATTTTGTCAGTTACTAGAGGTATCGCAGGTGCAGGGGCTGTATTAGTCGGGAATGGGGGTTGTGGAACAGCCGTATTAGTTTGAATGTACTGATTGAACCAGTCATTCATTATGCTATAAAAAGCTTGTCTAGCTTCATCATTCTGATTACTAGCAATAGGTTGAGAGTCCGCCGGCGATGTCCCTTGCGCGGGAGCAGGCGCTACACTCTCAACATCATCAGCTACCGCTCGGTTGGGATCGGGATCCATTACTATAAGTAAACACATTTTTAACTGTCAGAAATCACCACACTATCAATAAACACATAATGGCATGTATAGCTAAACCCGAACGTATTACGGTAGTCCTAGAATCAACTAAACCGTAGCTCTGATACCAATAAAATTTGTAACACCCCGTACCCGAGACCGTTTCCGGAGTCGAACACGAGGTGTGAACGGACTTAATTCATTTGCTTACACAGTTCATTTTAAAATTTCCAGACAAGCTGGCCAACTGCATCACAGTCGCTTTAAAAAATCATATCTCAAGTTCCAAAACTTGAAAACCAATTCCGTAAATTTTTCCTAAAACTAGACTCATATGTCCATCTACAAATTTTTTTCTAGAATTTTTGGTCAAGCCAATTAGTACAGTTTATTAGTTAAAGTCTCCCCTGTTTCAGGGTTTGACTACTCTGACCTTCATGCATTACGACTTAGATATCTCCCTGTACAGAGCTTCAATAGCTATGCTGTTTATTTCTAACGAAACTAGACTCAAAAAGGAATCTATACATATAAAGCATAACTTCTAATTGTATCTGGTTAATTTATGGTAATTTTTCAAACACAAAACAGGGGATCCAGAAAATGCTATGGCCCTATTTCACGAGAACTTAAACATCTCATAAAATACGGCTCATGTGGTTGTTCCATTTCTTTCATATGAAAATAGACTCATCAAGATTCGATCACATAATTTATTCACTATTTAATTCCACTCCTACTATTTTTAGTGATTTTTCCAACTTACGTCACTGCTTCTGTCAGCATCTATTTTAAGGTACATTTTTACCTATTTCATAATTTTCCATGAATCAAATAGCAAATTGACATACATTTTTATCAAGGGTAATCCCGATTAGCCATGGCGTACGTAGCACCAATAGGACCATGATTGGCCATACCAATGGCTAGTCATTACCAAACATTTCCACACCATTTAATAACCATATCCGAGACCATAATGTTATACTTCGAAATATACGAGCCATTTTTGCATGGCTATACGAATACACATTACCAAGGGTACTTAATTAACAACAAGGGTCAGCCCTATACATGCTATTTTCAAAATTGAACTAAAAGAGTACCAAAAGTGGCTTAGATAGTGTGGATGACTTCGACTTTGACACTCCCGAGTCCGATAGCTGACGAACAAAATCTATAAAATAGAGAATCAAAGTAACAGAGTAAGCATTTTAATGCTTAGTAAGTTCAAGTAATGAAATTATTTACGACTAAAGTATAGCGTTCATATGACTAAATGAATAATTGCATATATGCATGTTCTCAAAATCATACTTACTTCACGCTTCAACCATTATATTCATACACAGGGAATCAAACCTAACTAGAGGTCCGAAGTTCGTTAATCAATTGAGCGAATACTATTTAAAAGGAATCAACCTTTCCGATGCATATACGAAACATACCTTATCGTTTGGATTTTATGAGCGTATTAATTGAAATTATTACAGCAAGATCACTCACTTCCAAACCCAAGTACCTTCGGGATTTAGCCGGATATAGAAACTCGCACAAATGCCTTCGGGTCTTAGCCCGGATATAGTCAATAGCACAAAAGCCTTCGGGACTTAGCCCGGATATAATCACTAGCACAAATGCCTTCGGGACTTAGCCCGAATATAATCAATAGCACAAATGCCTTCGGGACTTAGCCCGGATATAATCACTAGCATAAATGCCTTCGGGACTTAACCCGGATATCATTCGAATACTCATGCACATATATCAATAAATCATGACACATCCATATTTCATTTTCATTACTAAAGCTCAAACACAAGACACTTATCAAACCTTACCAATTTCGGCTCAATAGCCACATACAAAGAGCATGATTTTGAGTGGCTTTCTAACATGATCTCTATACACATTCGGCCACCCGTCATAAGTATAAACTAATCATTATATCTCCGTTTATTCGTTATGCTTATATGACATGACTTAATCAAATCATAAACTAAGTTTCATTACTCGAAGACTTACCTCGAATGTTGTCGAACGACTTCAACGGCTATTCGATTACTTTTTCCTTTCCCTTATCTGAAATTGCCCCCTACGCTCTTGAGCTTAAGTTCAACAAATTTTAAACTAGTCATTAATCGACTATTCAAGTATTACTTTCAGAATATAATACATATAGATTCGACTTTCACACACATAGATTATAGTAAGCTTTATAAAAATCAATAAATAATTCATTAGCAAATTTTCATTAATGTTTACAATATAATTACAATTTTCCTATAAGCTGACTTCCTGAGCAACAGTCACTAAAGTTTTTATAACTAGAGCTACGAAACTCCAAATCAATTTCCGTAAATTTTTCTTGACAGAAGACTCATTCATCTATTATCCATAAAATTTTCAAAATTTTAGGTTTAGCCCAACAATACCAGATTTTTCTTAAAGTTCACCTTGTTTCACTGTTTGACTAAACTGACTATCCTTCACTATGAATCAAGTTTCTCATTGTACAGAATTAAAAATATGTTCTTGTTTATTTCATTTGAAACTACACTCATTAACGAGTCTAAGAACATAAATTTTATCTTAGGTCCATTTTTGTACAATTTATACTAATTTTATAAAAACAGAACAGGGAATCTAGTAGTCATTTTGACTCAGCCCACAATACTTCAAATATCTCAAGATCGGTAACTCTTTTGTTTTTATAGTTTCTTTTGTAAGAAACTAGACTCTTCAAGCTTTAATGACATAATTTACTGCTGCTGTCCCCAAGCAGATTATTACCAAATCAAATGCTAACATTTGCATTTCACCTTAGTAGCTAGCTTAGCAAACCTTAATTTAACATATAATTGTTCATAACACAATTAAAGCATCCTCTCCATTCCATCAATTCAAAACACATACATTACCCAATAGTATCCAAAATCATATTCGGCCTTAGTACACAACTTGTTAGCCGATTTTTCTCCATTTAGCAACTAATGCACATATGTGCTCATTTGTTAGACTCTACTTCACCTAACTACCATTTTCTTTTTCATCCAAATAACATGAACAACAACCATTTCTTGAACATTTTCTCTTCAACAATTCGTCATAAAACATAAAAACTATAACCCAATCTCATCCTTTAATAACTAAAACCGAATGCTCAAGACACCACACCATTTCAAATTTTGGTCATGGGTTAAGCAAAGTACTTAATGACTAACTAAAAAAAATGCTAAAAATCCAAGAATCATCCTTGAACTTACCTTGATTTAGCTAACCACCATAGCTGAATTTTTCAAAGCTTTTCTCTTCTAGGTACGGCAATGAGGAGCAAGGATGGAGAAACTTTGGTTTCTCCTCCCATTAACTAGTATTTTATTAACCTTATTCCTTATTTCATTTTGTAACATAAAATTATTAGCATAAAATGTTGACACAAGATAATTATAATATGCTTTAGTCCATAACATGGCCGGCCACCATCTAGAATTTGGCCAATTTGACATGCAAGTACAAGCATTTCTAACATGCATCAATAGGCCACTTTAACATTTGCCTAGCACATTTCTAAATTTTCTCACACAAGTCCTATTTAATAAAATTCACTTACAATTAACAAAATTCAAACATGAAATTTTCACACATGCATATATACATATAATAAGCTTCAAATATGACGGTTAATTATTTTTATGACTGGGTTTTGTGGTCCTGAAACCACTTCCGACTAGGGTCACATTAGGGCTGTCACAGGCACTGACTCTATCTTCTTTTCAGTCACTTTCATATCAAGCACATAAATAAAATAAGCTTCGCAACCCTTTCTCACATATCTCTGACCTAAGATCGATGAAATCACTACTGGCAAACTATTCAGATCATCTGACTCAATCCAGACAATCGCATTATTCTGACATCTCAAATCTATCATTTTTCTTTTGCAATTCACAACAGTATCATGCAACGTTAGCCAATCCATACCCAGAATTATATCAATCTCATAAAATGACAACAACATCAAATAGGCCGGAAAGTAAAAATCTCGAATCATTAACGAACAATTCTTGCACATTTTATCAACCAGCACACATTTTCTTAAGGTGTTTGATACTCTAATTACAAATTTAGTAGACTCTACAGGAAAAGTCTTACTGGATACTAAATTCACACATATATATGAATAAGTTGATCCTGGATCTATCAATGCAATAACTTTAATATCATAGAGAGTAAAAGTACCAGTGATAACATCTGAAGATGACGCTTCTTCGCGAGTGTGAATAGCATAGGCTCTTGCAGGTGCCCTCGCCTCAGACCTCACAACAGAGTCTTTAGTAACTTTCTGACTACTACTCACATTTCCTGTGTTTCTAGGTGGTCTACCTCTATTTATAGCATTATTCGGCCTCGTGTTCTGAACATCATCTTTTTCCATCAATTCTGGACAATCCCGCATAAAATGATCCAATGATTCACATTTGTAACATGCTTTATTTCTTTTGCTCCAGTATTAAATGTCGTTGCCCACACTACTAACATTAAGGTTTGTTGTCTCTTACACTGCCAACACTAACTACTGATGTAGCTTGAGCTTTAGAACCAGAGTGTTGTTTAGTACGATTCTTGTTTGAATATTCATTTGAAGCATTCGAGCGATTATACAAATCCCTGGATTTCTTTGAAGAAAATTGATACGACTTACTCATCGATATTTTTCTGATGTCTCTAGCCACCGAATCTGCTTTTCTCTTTTCTTTTCTAAGATCTTTGGCTTTACAAGCCCTTTCAACTAACACAACAAATTCTTTGATTTCCAGAATCCCAAGTAACAACTTTATGTCTTCATTCAATCCATCAACGAATCATTTATACATGATCTTTTCAGTAGAAACATATTCCCGGGCATACTTGCTTATTCGTACAAATTCTCTTTCATACTCAGTGATAGTCATTTGACTCTGTTTAAATCCCAGAAACTCATTATGTTTCTGATCAAGAAATCTTTGGCTTATATACTTCTTTTGAAACTCGAATTGAAAGAATTCCCAAGGGACACGTTCCCTCAGAACTACTGATATCAATGTTTTCCACCAATGATACACATTGTCTCTTAACAGAGATACCATACATTTGTTACATTCATCAGAAGTATAGGATAATTCATCAAACACTCTGATTGTATTCTTGAGTCAAAACTCAGCCCTCTCAGCATCATCATCAAATGTAACCCGAAACTCTTCGGCCCCGTGTTTACGTATCTTATCCACTGGCGGCTTATTTAATTGAATCGGATCTAACACTTGAGGCAAAACTTGAACTTGTTGAGGAACAGATAGGGGTGGAGGTTGTTGAGCAGCCGAATTTGTTCAAATGAACTCTGAGAACCACTCACTCATCATTTGGAAGAAGGCTTGCTTTGCCTCTCCCTCGTGACTGCTAGTCACGGGTCTAGAGTCAGATTACGCTACCTTTTGAGCAAGAACAGGTGTGTTACTCTCTATATCATCAGCTACGACTCTTTCTAGATCTATTTACTATATAAAAACACAATTTAACTGTTAGGAATCATCACACTATCGCAGTTTATATATATGGCATGTACAGTTAGACTCACACTCGCTATGTTAGTCTTAGAATCGACTAAACTATAGCTTTAATACCAATAATTGTAACATCCCTAACCCATATCCATCATCAGAATAGGATTATGAGGCATTACTTGATACAAACTCATTTCGATGATGATTCGAGTCATTTAAATTGCCCAATCATGAATTTGAGTAAGACTTGGTTCATTTTGAGATGGATGAAAAAAATAATAGAAAAATTAGACTTCAAACAAGGTCTAAAAGAAAGATAATAAAGTATGGGATGGGTGATTTGGCTAAGGGTAGAGAGTGAGCCAACAATATTGAGATTGTTAACCCGAGTCTCAAAGTAGCTCTTAGATGGATTTCGATTTTAGGAAAAATTAACAAAGAACCTTGACCCGCTATCTATGCATGATAGGAACCGGAGGTATTAACGAACCTTGACCCGCTATCAAAAGTGACAGGAACTAAAGGTATATGAATGCCATACCAAAGGTGATAAGTTAGGTTTAACAAAGAACATATTGACACCACAAGAATACGTGATAAGTCAATTTAGTCCCGAAAGAATAAGAAAATTGAAAATCTCACAAGTTTTAAATTTAGCATAAATCCAACAAAAGCCTTTTTAAACAAACTAATTACAAAGTATTTATAGTGGTTACATGAGACCTAGCTGAAAAGTCATATGAATTCAGCTTTAATGTGTGGTTATGAGCTGATTAAAAACTTAATTATTAAACACAAACTCTTGGAATCTCTAAGCCTAACTAACAACAACTATTAACATGATTTAATGTTCCAATTCAGCTATTTTAGTTGATCTTGAATGCTTGGGTAGCCGAATAGACACCAGCAACTTGGTTAATGCTCTCCTTTAATTGTTGTCTACTGCTATTCTTGAATAAATCCTTGGAGAAGAGGAACAGACTGCCGAAATTTATTGGTGCATAATGCTCTGCTTTAAATGTTGTAGCAACCTTTGGTATGTAACCGATTCCAACTAAAAAGTTGCATTTAACAATTTGCACCCCTTGTACATAACTTATTTCAGCTAAATAGTCACCTACAATAATTAATAAACACATTAGAAAAACACATTAAACACACTAAACTTAATAAGCTTAGTTAATAAACTGTAACTAAACATATTTAAAACATGTAATAGGCTGGACATATTAAAAGCATGTGATAAATTAAGACACATTTAAACTCTGGCTGAAACATATTAAAATTATATATGAACTAACACTTAATTAAAATGACCAGAATTTAGACACATTTATTTAGACTAAACTATATTAACTAACTTAATTAAATAGCTAGCAGCTTTAGAACGCATGGACTAATTGAGCTGAACCAAATTAACCAATTTAGCTAAGCAAGTAATTATTCCAGCAACTAAAATGAAATAATTTAAAATTAAACCCAAAATGAGCAAACAAGCTTATTGAGCTGGAAATGAGCTGAATTGTGCTCAACGAGCTGAGATTAAGCTTCATTTTGCACTTAGCCCCCTCGAGCTTAGGTCACTCTCGATGACGTCGAGTTGTGTCGAAACATGATGCAACCAGGTTTGCATCATTCCCTCCCTCTTGAAGATGATTTGTCCTCAAATCGGGCCATTTGCTCAAAAAAAATCTTCAAGATCACAAACCCTTTTGCTTATGATCAAGACAAAATCATTTTCTACAGTTTGAGAACCACAAATGGCTTGGAAAAAAAGAAGGTCATTTGCATGCCCTCCCTCTTCAGGAGGGTACTACCTCACATCATCACCTACAAAAGAACAAAACAAATTAGTGACACGATGAAGGTTAAACACAAAGGAACTTTCTGAGATTTTGTTCACAAATAAACCAATACCAGGATCAAAAATAGAAATCGATCTTACCTTCTTCTTCGATGAAAACAAAACAGATTCACAAAGTATTCGAAGATTATAGTCTCAAAAATTAAAATTCCATGGTCCAAATCCCTTAAACAATGATATGGGAAAACATTCACTGGGATCAAAGACAAAGTCTTTTTTCACCATTTCAATTTGACTAGAAAATTTCATGGTTGGTAACTTATGAAGAACATGAAGCACATTAAAGTTAAATCATGCAACACATGTTCAAATATGTTAAACAATAATATAGAACAACCTCCAGAATCAAAGATTTGATTTTGACTTGGCAGGCCAACAAGATTCACATGTCTCATTTTCAGATTTAAAGACAAAGATTGTTTACACATTCATTCAAACAAAATTTACGATGCTTGCTTTCTCTCATAGATGATTCATAATAACAAACTCCAGGGTTAAACACATGATTTTGATTATTCTTTCCAAAATGCAACAAGAATTCCTTTTTCATCAAGAAGTCACACACGCCAAATACAGAAGATGTGGGCAAAAACAAATTCATACAATCAAACTTCTTGATTCTCTTTCGAATTGACATGTAGAGACATGAGTATTTCACACAAGAACTCAAAGATGTCTCGGGAACAACACAATCAAATAGATTAATCATCTTACACGAAAAAGTTTTACCAAATGTGTTAAACAAAGAAAATGTGAACATACCAACATTAAAACAACCATATATCTGAAGTTTCATTCGATCAAACTTACACAAGCATGTGGAACTTACACAACAAAGCAAAAATGTCTCACCACCATCACAAACAATCGAAATAAGAGTTTTACATGGTAACTTTTTAACATACAAGTTCGAAAATTGTTTGTGCTGATTTATACTTACTTCACCAACACACTTGTCAACGCGGTAATTTTCATTAGCGAAACTTGTCTTGCCATCTTACTTACCTTTAAGCGCCGGTGGACTAGGGTCATCTATGATCTTACCTTTCTTGATCAACTTGAACCGCCTCTCATTAGGAAAATATTGTAGTTGAAGCTCGTCACATGGATATTTAGAAATCTGAAAAGAAGAATTAGAACAAGGACAACTCACATTTGGGTTAGTTAAAACAACACTCACTTTTTCTTGTATTCTCTCGTCTTTTCCACTCATTTCTTTTTTAATCTCATGTTCAAATTCTCTCTTTTTCAATCTCTTTTATTTTTGAAAATTCAAGGTTACTTGTTTCTGTCACATTCTTGCTCTCTTTTTCAATATGTTTTTCTTGCTCGCACTCTTTTCCTTCTTCAATCTTGAACTCTTTTTTCTCTTTTTCATACTCTTTTTCTTCTTTACATGCTGGTTCAATTTCATTACAAAAGGAGGACAAAAAAATGGAATCATCAAAATAAGAAACCTTTCGTTGAGAATAAGAGAGGGTGTAACACCCCGAACCCGAGACCGACACCGGAGTCGGACACGAGATGTTAACAAACTTTGAAAAAAATTTTTCCAGACACTGCCCAGTCTGAGTACTAGTCGCTTCAAAAATCATATCTTGAGTTTCAAAACTCAAAAATCAGTTTTGTGATTTTTCCCTAAAACTAGACTCATGTCCCCACCTATGTATTTTTTTCTAGAATTTTTGGTCGGGCCAATTAGTACAGTTTATTAGTCAAAGTCTCCCATGTTACAGGGGTCGACTACACTGACCTTTTCCCATTACGACTTGGATATCTCTCTGCACAGAGCTTCAATACTGATGCCGTTTGTTTCTATGGAAACTAGACTCAGAGAGGAATCCATAAATATATGGTATGACTCCTAATTATCTCTGGTCAATTTATAGTGAATTTCCAAAGTCGGAACAGGGAATCCAGAAACTGTTCTGGCCCTGTTCCACAAGAACCTGAATATCTCTTACTGTACTGTTCATATGATTGTTTCGTTACTTTCATATGAAAGTAGATTCATCAAGGTTCGATTACATAATTTATTCACTATTTAATTCCACTCCTACGAATTCTTGTGATTTTTCCAATCCATACCACTGCTGCTGTCAGCCTCTGTTTTCAAAGTAAACCTTACCTATTTTCGGGGTTTCATGGACCAACTAGGGCCTTGTCATACATATGCCCACATATGATCATACTTAGCCATTCCAATGGCTGATCATTTGCTCAACACTTCCATTCCAACTATAGTTACATCATGAAACCATCTATACATTCATAAACACGAATGGTCTAATGCCATACTCCACTTCTACAAGCCATTTTCGCATGGCTGTACACTTATACATTTCATAAAGTACTCGAAAAACAACAATGGGTAGTCCTATACATGCCATATCAAAATTCAACCAAAATAGTAACCAAAAGAGCCTTTGATAGTGTGGGCGACTTCGACTTCAAGATCCCGAGTCCGATAGCTGGAGAACCAAAAAATCTATAAAACAGAGGAGCAGTGTAACGAGTAAGCAATTTATGCTTAGTAAGTTTTGAGCAAGGAATTCCAGCATAAACAAAGAATAACACACATTTAGCTAAATGGAATATTTCATAATACGCAATTTACCGATATCAAACTTGCTTCACAACATTCACAACCCTTATGTACATACACAATAGACTAACTTAGCCGAAGGCCGGTAGCTCATTTATCAACTGAGCGAACATTTATTTGTAAGGGCTTGATTAAATTCCACACATACGTAACATATCCCCATATTGGGATGTTTTTCGAGTATTCGCTGGAATTTTACAGCAAGCTCATTCATTACCAAATCACGTACCTTCGGGATTTAACCGGATATAGCTCCTCGTTCAAATGCCTTCGGGACATAGCCCGGTTTTAGTAACTCACACAATGCCTTCGGGACATAACCCGGATTTAACAACTCGCACGAATGCCTTCGGGACTTAACCCGGATTTAATAACTCGCACGAATGCCTTCGGGACTTAACCCGGATTTAGTATCTCGCACAAAGGCCTTCGGATCTTAGTCCGGATATATTCACTTAGCACAAAGCCTTCGGGACTTAGCCCGGACAGCATTCAATTAATCATGCACCTCTAACAATAATTCATGGCACATTCGTATTTCTTTTTCATTAGCAAAACTCAAACACATGGCACACACCATCCTTGCACATTCGGCTCAATAGCCACTCATAGAGCATGATTTAATCACATTGTAATTTAAGCTCTCTTACTCAAGAACTTACCTCGGGTGTTGTCGAACGATTCCGCTAACTATTCGACCACTTTTTCCTTCCCTTTATCGGATTTATTTCCCCTTTGCTCTTGAGCTTAATTAAACAAATAAATTGATTTCATCATTTAGGCATCAAAAAGATGAACACAAGGCACTTAGCCCATATTTATACATTAGACATTAAAGTCTCATACATGCAAAAATCATGCACCAACACAACATATTAGCTAATTTCTTTCCCCTTGGCCGAATATGCATGTCTATTTTTGGGGTCGATTTCAACACTTAATACACACATATACACACTAGTAAAGCATCCTCCCCCTTTTCATCAATTTAACACATGCATTGCTCATTAACATGCAAAGTTACATTCGGCCTTAGCACACATCTTGCTAGCCGATTCTTCTCCATTTAGCAACCAATGCACATATGTGCTCACACAAAAATGCTAAAAAGGAGGTTCAAGAATCATCAAGCCATCATCACATGCATCATTAACAAGCTTCATATTTTGCATGCAATGGCATTAACACGACCTCCACCTAGGCCGAATCTTAACTCATCCTCATGCCTCATCACCACAACATCAAACATCAACCAAGAATGATGCATCCATGGTCAAGTGCCATTTCCATCACATAGCAAGATTTAGACCATGGGCTAGGTAGAACTCAAGCTAACAACTAAAACATGCATGCATCTCATGGAACATCATCAAACATACCTTAGCCTAGCTACATGCATGGCCGAATCTCTTCACCTTTCTTCTTCTTTCCTCCATAAAATTTTTGGCCAAGGATGAACCAAAGGATGAGAAAATTTTTCTTTGTTTTTCTTTCTAATTTAGGCTAAATGAAGGTGAGAAAAGGATGAACAAAGATCTTCTCCTCTCTTTTCTTTAGCTCACGGCAATGGGGGGGGAAAAGAATCAACTACTCACTTTTTTTTTGTGTAATCATCATACTCCTTTCCATTATTTAATTTCCATGCCTATTATTTTATTTTTTTCCACCCATGATGCACCAACAAAACATGTCTATGACATGTCTTGGCCATCAAACTTGGTCTACCATGCTTGTCATGGCCGACCACTACTAGTAGGGGGGGAATTTGACATGCAAGTCCCCCTTTGTCCACATGCACTAATAGGTCTCACACATTGACCTATCACATTTTAGAATTTTCTCACATAAGTCCTATTGACTAAATTCACATGAAATCAACCAAATTGAAGCTTGAAATTTTCACACATTCATAATTACATATTCTAGACAATAAGTATCACATTCAAACATTTCGGTGACTCGGTTTAGCGGTCCCGAAACTACTTCCCGACTAGGGTCAACTTTGGGCTGTCACAACTCTCCCCCACTTAAGAAATTTTCGTCCCCGAAAATCTTACCGGTAAATAGGTTTGGGTATCGTTCTTTCATCGAGCTCTCGGTCTCCCAAGTAGCTTCCTCGATCTCGTGTTTGAGCCATAACACCTTTACTAGCAGAACTCTTTTGTTTCGCAACTCCTTTACTTCACGAGCTAGGATACGCATCGGTTCTTCTTCATAGCTCATGTCGACTTGAATTTCAACCTCTGATGGGCTAATTATATGCGATGGATCAGATCGATAGCGTCGAAGCATCGAAACATGAAAGACGTCATGAATCTTTTCAAGCTCCGGGGGCAAAATCAATCTATACGCAACCGGACCAACTCGTTCGGAGATTTCGTACGGCCCAATGAATCTTGGGCTCAACTTGCCCTTACGGCCGAACCTGAGTATCTTTTTCCAAGGTGAAACCTTAAGGAACACTTTGTCTCCCACCTGATACTCGATGTCTTTTCGTTTCAAATCTGCGTACGACTTCTGACGATCCGTGGCTACCTTCAGACTTTCACGGATTACCTTTACTTTCTGTTCAGCATCTTTAATCAAATCAACTCCGAAAATTTTACCTTCACCGAGCTCGGTCCAAAACAATGGTGTACGGCATTTACGACCGTACAAAGCCTCGTAAGGTGCCATCTTAATACTTGATTGAAAACTATTGTTGTAAGCGAATTCAATCAAAGGTAAATACCGTTCCCATGAACTACTGAACTCGAGGATGCAACATCTCAACATATCCTCAAGTATCTGAATTATCCGCTCGGATTGACTATCGGTTTGGGGGTGAAAAGCAATGCTAAAATGCAGCTTGGTACCCCGAGCTTCTTGCAATTTCTTCCAAAATCGTGAGGTGAATCTCAGATCTCTATCCGACACGATAGAAACAGGTACCCCGTGTAATCTCACAATTTGATAAACGTACAATTCAGCTAGTTTATCCAATGAAAAATCCGTACGTACGGGGATGAAATGAGCCGACTTAGTCAGTCTATCAACAACAACCCATATCGCATCCTTCTTACTTGCTGACAAGGGCAGTCCGGACACAAAGTCCATTGTGACTCGATCCCATTTCCACTCGGGTATCATGATCGGCTGGAGTAATCCTGAAGGCACTTGATGTTCCGCTTTCACTTGTTGACATATTAAACATCTCGAAACAAAGTCGGAGATGTCCCGTTTCATACCATGCCACCAAAATTGACGTTTCAAATCGTTGTACATTTTCGTACTCCCCGGGTGAATTGACATTCGGCTACAATGGGCTTCGTTCAGAATCATCGAAATGAGTTCCGAATTCCTTGGAACACACAAACGATTTCTGAACCTCAAACAGTCATCATCATCAATTTGAAACTCCGATTCCTCGTTCGGAAAACACTTAGCCCGTTTTGCAACCAATTCATCATCGACTTTTTGAGCTTCACGAATTTGGTGAGTCAATAATGGTTTAGCTTTTAATTCAGCTACTAACACATTGTCTGGTAGAACAGACAAATGCACGTTCATCGCTCGTAAAGCAAACAATGACTTCCGGCTTAAGGCGTCCGCAACCACGTTAGCCTTTCCCGGGTGGTAATCAAAGACAAGCTCGTAATCTTTCAACAACTCAAGCCAACGTCTTTGTCGCAGATTCAAGTCTCGTTGAGTCATCAAATATTTGAGACTTTTGTGATCCGAAAATACATGGCACTTCTCACCAAACAGATAATGTCGCCATATTTTTAAAGCAACCACGATGGCAGCTAGTTCGAGATCATGGGTCAGATAATTCCTCTCGTGTGGCTTCAATTGTCTCGACGCATAGGCCACGACTCGACCTTCTTGCATCAATACGTAACCCAGCCCAAGTAGGGATGCATCACTATAAATGACAAACTCTTTACCTGATTCGGGTTGCACCAAAATTGGAGTTTTAGTCAAATGAGTTTTCAGTTGGTCGAAACTTTTCTGACATTTCTCTGTCCACTCGAACTTAACATCCTTTTGAAGTAGCTTCGTCATTGGCGTGGCTATCATCGAGAAACCTTTCACAAATCGTCGGTAATAACCGGCGAGCCCCAAAAAGCTCCGATCTCAAATCTATTTTTGAGAACACTGAGGCTCCCTTCAGTTGGTCGAACAAATCATCGATGCGCGGCAACGGATATTTGTTCTTTATCGTCACTTTATTCAGCTGACGATAGTCAATGCACAACCTCATGGTTCCGTCCTTCTTTTTCACGAACAATACTGGTGCACCCCAAGGTGAGAAACTTGGTCGAGCGAAACCTCTATCCGTCAGTTCTTGCAACTGAGCTTTCAACTCCTTTAACTCGGTTGGTGCCATACGATACGGAGCTATCGAAATCGGTGTAGTCCCAGGTACAAGCTCAATACGAAACTCTACCTCCCGAACAGGTGGTAAGCCCGGTAATTCTTCCGGAAAAACATCCGGGTATTCACAAACCACCGGCACAGATTCGGGTTTCTTTTCTAATTCTTTGTCATCAAGTACATACGCAAGGTATGCTTCGCACCCTTTTCTTACATATTTCTGTGCCAACATTGCTGATATTACAGCTGGCATCCCCTCCAAGTCCGCAGACTCAATTCAGACTACTTCGTTATTTGCGCACCTCAAATCAATAGTCTTGCTCTTGCAATTCACAATCGCATCATGCGTGGTCAACCAATCCAAACCAAGGATAACATCAAATTCATCAAACGGCAAAAGCATCAAGTCCGCTGGAAAACAGGAACCTCGAATTTCCAGGGGACATTTCTTACACACTTTGTCGACAAGCACGTAATGACCCAAGGGATTTGACACCCGAATTACGAACTCAGTAGACTCAATAGGTAAAGTCTTACTGGATGCTAAGGTTTCACATATGTAAGAATGAGTAGAACCGGGGTCAATCAAAGCAATTACATTAGTATCAAAGAGAGTGAATGTACCGGTAATAACATCAGGCGAAGAAGCATCCTCGCGGGCACGTATAGCATCAGCTCTAGCAGGCGCACGAGCTTCGGATCTGGTTATATCACCTCTAGATCCTCTCTGACCACCACTAGCATTGCCCGTATTTCCAGATGGTCTACCTCGAGCAGTGGTAGCACCCGGTTTCCCACTCTGATTTTCATTCTGTTCAAACAACCTCGGGCAATCTTAATGAAGTGGTCAACTGATCCGCACTTGTAACAGGAGCGGTCAGGGAATCTACAACTCCCCGAATGCCATTTACCGCAATATCGACACTTCGTTCTATCTCGACGTTCATTCCCAACACTGGCGACCGAAGTGCCTCGTGTACCCACAGGGGGTCGATCACGATCTCGTCTAAAAAGGCCCGAAGTGCCTCTAAACTGGCCCGCATCATCTCGAAATCTCTTCGATGTCTGTTGAAGAGACCTTCCCGAGGATCTTTTACGAAACTCTCCAGTTCCCTCATCAACTCTTTGCTTTTCTTTTCTAAGTCTTCGGTT
>NC_053433.1:54170845-54207013 GCF_007990345.1 Gossypium hirsutum | reverse complement strand
TCATTAAAAAAGAACGGACTTAGCATCGAGCTTGGAAGCTTGAAAAACCCTAGCCATGGTTTCACCTTTTGAAATTAGACCATGGGGTTGAATATGGACAAAATTTGGCTTTTAATTTTGTTTTTAATTCATTTTAATTACTAAACGACCAAATTGCCCTTAATGAAAAACTTTAGAAATATACCAAACCATGTCCATTTTTGTCCACCAACTTAACCAATGGTCTAATTACCATATAAGGACCTCTGATTTAAAATTTTCATAACAGTTGGACACCTCTAATATGTTGAACTCAAATTTTGCACTTTTTTATAATTTAGTCATTTTGACTAAATTGAGTGCCCAAACGTCAAAATTTTCAAACGAAATTTTCACGAAACAATTCCATAAAATTGTAGACCATAAAAATATAATAAAAATAAATTTTTCTACGTCGAATTCATGGTCCTGAACCACTGTTCTGACTAGACCCAAAATTGGGCTATTATAACTGTCCTCCGTTTAGGAATTTTCGTCCTCGAAAATCTTACTAGAAGAAGTTGTTTTCAAATCTTATGAACACTTTCACTAACTTTTCATAATCACAAATCGATTTAACCTCGTATATCTCTTTCCAATAACCTTTGAACTTTAGCACATTGTGCCGGAGTATATTGTCAAAGATTTAAATTATTCTCTCAAGAACACATATACTCAGTTGATCAGTCAAATAAGAACTCGGTACATACTGAACAATCATACAGATTTTGTCAATAATAACATTCAAACAACATCATCCATTTCGGGGATAGAGTAGTCCCTATACGAAATCTATAGTGACAATATCTATAGCCACTAGTATTATCACTACTAATAGTCCTGAATGCTCTTGATGTTCGGTTTTACTTGCTAACCAAAAAGACATCTGAACATAAATTCAAAAATATCATGTACATACTCAATCACCAGAAATTCTACTTCATATAATTGCATACTTTATTACTCTTGGATGAACAGACGTGCTACTATTGAGCCTTGTACAAAAACTTCTGCATTAAGCTCTAGATTCATTTTGTACGCAATTTCTATCTCTTAGAACAATAACATCAATCATCAGATTAGACCTAAAATTCAGAATCGAAAACTCAACTCATACTATACTTATTTAGCTTGCCATTCACTAACACATTTCTGAGGTTTCTCAACCTCGCAAGGAAAGTATTGATTTAGTTTGTTTAAACTTAGCTAGAATTAGGACCATCATTAATAGATTATTCATGTAACCAGTACTTACAAAATAAATAAAGAATTTTCAATTCAGGCATCTGTAATTATACTTGCTTTCCTAAAGGTTAATAGATAACTATTCACAGTCCTTTAACATCTCAAAACCTTCACACTGATATTAAATTTAGATCTTTTTCTGACAGTAGATACTTAACCCTTTGGACCAGGAAGTACATGACATTTTCACGTTGAACACACGAAGTCATCAAAATTCACAAACACATGCATAGAAGGGCCCATCTCTATAGCACCAGTTTTTTAATGTGACTTTAATCGTCTAAAAATACAAACTATCACTTTACATTCTTGTATTAAAACATATTCCAATCTGTTCAATAGTACATCACTGAAAATTCACAAACTTCTTTTCTCAATTCTGACTAAACTTAGAACCAGTGCTTCAGTTAATAATACCTTCAACTGTTTCAACTTTGTTAACACTCAACAGACCATTCAAACTTTCACAATTGTGATAACTTTATATAATTTCAGAGCAACTAATCATAACAACATCATTCGATTAGAAACAAAATCTAATATGTATATCTCTGTATCATTACTTTCTAGAATTTAAATTCTTTCTTCAAACTATTCATCTATTCACCCATGAATGTACAAGATTTTATCTTCTTACCTGAGGATAAACCTAAATACATAAAATCAATATTATCTTTCAACTGACCAGCTCGTTCAGATAAAAACAACTGAGTCGATCTCAACTATCGAATAATAACATATCAAGGTACTCTTTTCTTCATGCTGAGAAAACAACTAAAACAAACAATCTTTCAAAATTCTTTTAACATGCTAATCAAAGATCTTTTCAACCGTATTAGCTCGAGGAAACAAATATCCTGCTTGAACTCATCAACTTTATTCAAACTTACCTAAGGAAAGAAAAACTACTATTCAATTTAAGCTTGTGCTCTCACCATTTATACCCTTGCCGATGTCAATTTCTTCCACGAAAATTAGAGAAATCCTGATACTAGAATCACCACATTCCTATGATCGAACTAGAAATACAACCATAATAGAACATAATTGTCACAAGGCCAAAGAAACACACTTTAAAGGTGAGCCATGATGATAATTTACAAAATAAGGATGATAAGAAAACTGATACAAGGAAATCCAAGACCGCGGGTACCGTACTGGAAGTCTGAGAACATAACTCATAATAAAAAAAATGAAGATCTTGATGATTCCTCAGAGAAAACCAAAGAAAAAACCAATGCCATACGCTTTGGAATCAATGTAACAGAGATAATATATTTTCCAAAATATATATAAAACAAACAACATCCAGTAGGAGCATAAGAACGGCCTCACATAAATTTTTACCATCGACTTCATTTCAACATATTAGAATAAAATCCCGGAAAAGATAAGTAATACCGATCATAAACTAGTCAAACCAACAGTGCTTTCATCTAGCATTAGAATTAGCTAACATTCTCACATGATAAGAGTTTCATCAGAAAATGGAACAATCACATAAATCCTTGAGGATGAATGAAATATATACAAAATACTTAGAAGAGGTCATTGTAAACTATGCAACCATAATTGTTATACTCAGACATTCTTTACAAACTCAGACATCATTTCTCTCACTAACTCTGTTATCTGAACCCGTATTATTCCACTCACTAACGAGAACCAATTCGGGAGAAATTTTAGCAAACACACCTTTAGACTTCATACCTAATTGAGTCGATTAGCAAAGATTAACTTCTTCTTTATCTGTGGACATTGGCTATGATCTATGTAATCTTTAAAACATTCTGATATTTCTTCTAAAAACCATTTCACTTTCCAAACTATTCTCATCTCTGTATGCCATTACTAATTATTTCACCCACTGAACTCTTTAGTTTCACACTTATGGTCTTATTCAATATGATTCTCGTGAATTTTCATTATTAAAGCAACACTGGTAAGGGGGTGAGGTCGTAAAGCCTCTAACTTGACTCTCATAAATAAACACATATGACTTTGCATTCATCATCAACATAATATCATCATAATCACAAAATTCACTCTAAGCAAATTAATATACTTATTATTTTACAAATATTTTCTGTCATCCAAAATTTCAAATGAGAATTTACTTAATTAAATTCCATATCAATCTCTAATTAAATCCAACATTTCACTTCAATTTCACTTACCAGCACTTGTCAAATTGAGAATGTCTTATGGATTCAAGTACGTCGTTTACTTCACACCATAATCAACTATGGCCTTACACATATTTTGCCATGGCCCTGCCAGGGTCTTACACGTATCACAATTGCCCATAACCCAGTTATGTCTTTTCACTAGAATGCCATATCCCGGCTATGGTCTTACATTTCATACTTTGACATGGTCCAACCATGCGTCTTATCCGTCAATTCATCATTGAACGATCGTACTCATTTTCTACCCTTATTACTTAATTTGATCTTGCAATTCCAATTTTCATTCTATTATAAAATTCATGGTTCAAATAACCAAGACATAAAACAAAACATTTATATTATCCCTAATTTAACAATTAAACATAAGATTCAACCATATGAACATACTGATCACACTTATTCAAACAAATGTACATAAACACAGATCTCGTCAATTTGTGGTAAGTGTACTTATCATATTCAATTAATCCAAATATGTTGGGGCACATAAAATCATTATGAATACCAGGGCAAACATGGATGGGCTTATCACCATAAAAACTTTCATTTCATTACACGTTTCCACATTTCTAAACTATTGGTTATCTCATTTTATACATTATCACACACATATCATGAACTCTTATTCATGCCTTCCTAAGTTCTGTCTCATCATAAACACATTTCAAAATATCTCAATATCACTTTTAGCATTTTCGAAGGTAGCTTGGTTGTTAAAGCATCCCTACCTTTACAAAACAATTTCCATCAGGGTCGGGAGATATCACACTATCCACAGGTTATATAGATGGCATGTATAGCAAGACTCCACACATGCTAGGTTAGTCCGAGAATCAACTAAAACCATAGCTCTTATACACTAAATGTAACATCTTTTACTCGTGTCCGATGTCGAGATAGGGTACGAGGCATTACCGAACTTAAAACACAAGCAAACATACATTTCGTGTTGTAAACTTGGCACCAAATAAAAAACTTTTTTAACAATCAATCACATCATCCCTAACACAGCCTACGAGGTTCAACATGTATTAGGGTGGTTAGGGCTAACCAGAGAACTTAAGAGATTTTTACAACACTTACAATTTTTTTTCCAAAATAGGAGTCACACGCCCGTGTGGCTTGGGACACGCCTGTGTGGGAGGCCGTGTGGTCAACAACACACCGGTGTCCCTAACCCGTGTAACTCTCTGTTTATTACGTCATCAACAAATTGAGTCACACGATCAAGTTACACGCCGGTGTGCTTAGGGACGCACGCGCGTGTCTCTGCCCGTGTGCTTGATACCAAGCATTCCATTTTGCAACGATTAATGTGCAGGGGACACACGGCCGGATAACACGCCCATGGGGCTGACCGTATGTACACACGGCCTAACACACCCCGTGTGTCTACCCTTTGACATAATAGGCTATTTACCAAGCCATTTGTCACATTTAATCACACATGCACTCACATCAATCAAAGGCACAAACATTCATACTTAGTAACCAAACACTCACAACTAAGTCGATAACATGTAATTTTCATGCCATCATATATGCTTAACTCATACTTAGCCCATTAAAAACATATAATCTCACATTCACAGAAGGCACTACATATGAATAACTTTATCAGCATAAGCATCATTCATGACATTACAATTACAAGCCAACACATATGGCCAAATTAATCATGACACATATAAAAAATGACCAAGCCATAAACTTAAAATACTTTAATTCATTTATACATAAAATTATAACTTGATAGTGTGATAGTATCTCCAGCCATCTCCAACCTGAGCTAGCTTAATAACCTTATAAACATGGGAAAGAAGGAGTAAGCTATATTGCTTAGTAAGTCCGTATGAAAATAACAAGCAACTCTTACAAATCATTTACCAAGTTTAATAATATAAACATAAGGTAATATAAATTACTATAATCCTCACAATTATAAATTATTCAATCACATAGGTTTACTCTATCAATTTACAAACATAGTTAACATGTTTTGACATTAGCCTAACAACTGTAATCTCTCTGTTAACACAGATATCCATAATCAACCAATCATTTCAAACTTAAAATAACATGTGCATTACTCATTGTATTCATATTTCAAGCATATGTTTTAACATCTTTCAATGTTTCAAACTTATATCTCCTCATCTTCTATAACCATTTAATAGCATTTATACCAATCATTTCTTTTTCTCATATCTGATAAATCACATATTGTGCGGATAAAACATACTTTGTCAACCGAATTTATCATGAACTCACAATATCATGAAATCAATTCTTATAAACTATGTACATACCTGTACAAATTCATAACATAGTCACATATTTTATCAAATTACCCGTTGAACACTTATCCGCAACACATGACGGACTATAACCACCGGTAGGACGTACATGACCAGCACCTAGATTCACATAGATCACATGACACATGGTATCCTAGTGACATGTCACTTGTATCCTAATTATTCCTAAGGTTCAAACAAAATTTCTCACTGTACCGAACTCTATTGGTCATTTCCATCGTACTGTACTTAATAATATCACATATCATTTCAATAATACAACATTTATCACAAATAGAACAATTAAGCATTTTTACATATATAATTTAATGCTTATTAAACGTACGAACTTACCTCAAATGTGACGATGACGAAAAGGACCTTTTGTCCAATATTTGTTTTCCCCCGATCTAGACTCGAACTTTATTTTTCTTGATCTATAATATCACATTTAGCTTATTTATTAGTCACATTATTCAATGTGACCCAAAATCATATTATGGAAAATTTACTTTTTTCCCTTCAAGTTTCACATATTTACATTTTCTCCCTTAAGCTCGAAAAATGAAATTTATTCAATTTCTTTAACATACAAGCCTAGCCGAATCATTTTCATAACTATAACGACCCACAATTTCCATTAAAACACACTTTTACTACATATTATATAACTTTTACAAATTAGCCCTTTTAGGCATTTTCACCTAAAATCACTTAGCAAAAGTCGTTTAACAAACAACTAACATGCAATTTCTACCATCAAACATCAAAAGACACAAATATTCAACATGGGTAAAAATTTAAACTTTGACATCTTTCAAATTAGTGGTAGAAATAGGTAGATATTGTTACAAGGACTTTAAAACGTAAAAATCATTAAAAATGGGGCTAGAACGGACTTACAATCAAGCTTGGAAGCTTGAAAAACGCTACCCATGATTTTCCCTTGTGAAATTCGGCCAAGGGGTTGAAGATGGACAAAATTTAGCTTTTAATTTTGTATTTAATTCATTTTAATTACCAAATGACCAAATTGCCTTTAATAAAAAACTTTAGAAATATACCAAACCATGTCCATTTTTATCCACCAACTTAACCAATGGTCTAATTACCATTGAAGGTCCTCCAAATTAAAAATTGGACACCTTTAACATGTAGAACTCAAATTTTCACTTTTTACAATTTAGTCTTTTTGACTAGATTGAGTGTCGAAACGTCAAAATTTCAAATGAAATTTTCATGAAAAATTTCCATAAAATTGTAGACCATAAAAATATAATAAAAATAAAATTTTCTACTTCAAATTCATGGTCTCGAAATCACTGTTCTGACTAACCCAAAATTGGCTGTTACAATTTGTTTATGGCTTACTAAGTTTGTGTGTTCTTTCCCTATTTTATAGATTATCAAAGTTAGCTCAGACATCGGGGATCATTAGGAACCATCATCACACTATCGAAAACTTTTTGGTATTTTTGGATGCTTTGTAATTATGGTATATGGCAAGTATAGGCTAGTGAGTTGATGATAAGTTTTGAGTTATGATATTAGCCATGTGTTGTGGCTTGTGGAATGATGTAATGTTGGTGTGTATTTAGCCATTTAAGTTGGCTTGATTTATGAGTTTGATAAGTGGTATATGTGATAATAGTTGCCTTGTGTTCTGGCATATTTTATATAGTTCTTGTGATGGTTATGAGTTGCTCAATTAGCTAGGTGTTAATTGGTGTATTATTGCTTGGAAGATGGCATGTTGTGGATTGATTTTGAGATGATGATATGGTATGTTTTGTGGCATGATTTAGTTGATAATATGATGAGAATATGCATACGTAAGTTAGGTGAAAAAATTTTGATTATGACATATTGATGTGGTATGTTTTTGTTATGATTTAAGGGTTGAATGAACGGTTTATAAATGGCATGAAATGTGTATAAAATAGCATGCTTTGGTTGCCTTTGAATGTATTGAAATAGTACGAAATGATGTGGAATAGGTATGCTAGAGGAGAATGAGAAATGTGGCTTAAACTAAGCCTAATTTCACCCCTCATAGTTGAGAACACGGGCGTGTGATTCGACTGTGTGCCTGTTGTAACTTAGTTAAACAAGTAAGTGAGTTACATGGCTTAGACACATCGGCGTGTCTACTGGCCATGTGTGACACACGGGCTGGCACATGGGCGTGTGGCTGGCCGTGTGACCCAAGTCAGTATACCCCACAGCTTTCTGATGCCCATGGCAGACGGGCGTGTCTTCGGCCATGTGGTGCAAGTCAGTATATATGTAACAACTCGATTTAGACCCTAGTCGGAACAGTGGTTTCGGGACCACGAATCCGAGTCAAAAAATATTTTGTGCTTAAAGTATGTGAATTGATATGTGTGAAATTTTGTATGAAAATTTTATCGATTGGGTGCTCGATTTTATAAAAAGGACTTAATCACGTAAAGCGTAAAAGTTGAATTCTATAAGTTAAATGCATTAAATGACTATAGATTTAATTATTTGAGTACTTGAATGGTAATATACCATTAAATGTTAGTGACAGTTATGGGATTGGTAATGTTGAAATTGTTTTTAATATAAAGTTAAAATAGTAAATTAGTCTTAATATCTGATCAAATAAAACAAGTCATAAATTGGCCATGCATTATCATCTTTTTGGCCGAATGTTGAAAGAAAAAAAGCCATGGATGAAGCTTAATTTGGGTATGTATTTTACTCGGCTTTAATAGTTTTTACGTTTTGAGATTGTTGCTTCGTAAATTAGCTAGCCTATGCTTTAAATTTCAGATTGATGAAAAATTTGTGATTTTCCATTGTTGATAGCATGAGGTTTTTGTGTTTGATGATGAAAAATAAATATGTGGTAATAGATTTTCATATTTAATTAAGTAATTTTTAGTAAAAATGTCTATTTAGGATTAAATTATAAAATTGAAAATTGAGGGGTCAAAATGTAAAATAAATGAAAGAAATGGGCTGCTAGGGACCTTAGTGTAATTCAGCCAAGCATGGGTGTGGTCATATTTTGAATATTTGTGTTTTATGAAATAGGGACAAAATTGCAAAAAATATGAAATGTCAAGGGCAAAAGAGTAATTGGCCCATTTATGTGTTTTTAGATGAATTTGATTGAGCATATGATTAAATAAGTTGAATTTTATTGAAATAGATTAAGAAATGAGGAAATTAGATTGGATCGGGGAAAGTAAAAAATTATCGAATAGTCGTTCTGGTCTGTTCATGTTAGCATGTTAGTACGAAGTAAGTTCATAAGTAAATAATGTTGTTAAATTGAAATGTATGTGCATTATATGTGCTAAATTAAGTGTAAAGAAATATATATATGTGATGCCGAATTGAATCGATCTTTGGAGAATCTGTTCTGACCATGGATTGATTGAATATGTGAAATTGAGAAAGTTACGATAATGTGACGACAACCGAAAAGCCCTGTAACATCTCAAATGTTACAGTAATTTATTAAAGTTCCGATAATGTGACGGTATGGACCAGGGGTGTGGGGGCAGAGCCCCCGCGGTACGAACCACATACCCTAGTCGAATGAAACCTCACGATTGATAACTTTTATCAACAGAATCGTGTTTTTAGGATTTTAATCCTTGAGGTTTCATATCGGAAGAATCCTTTGTTCCACTAGCCAGTAAACTCTTACTGGAAATTATAAAATCACCGCTACATCATAACAGATTTATTAAGGTTTACAGCAATAACATAAAACCGAATAGGCCATAACACCATGATTAACATTTAATCACTTATCGAAAGGAATAGTTATCAGATTCTGCTTAAACGATTTAAACAGAAAAACATAATAAAATTAAAACATGCATCTCATACAATTACATCACCCAAGTATTTAAACTCGAGTCTATATCACACAAGTGGCTCTGATACCACTATTGGAACGCCGGTGCCTCCAAGGCGCAGTGGAAAAATAAAATAATTAAAAACATTCCGGTGATCCAAACCATGATCCATGTGTAAGGAACGTATCGGGGTGATAAAAGGTTTTGAAATTACCGAAACTTCAATCTGAGTAGACAGCGATGCCTAGACAACGAGAATCCTGAACCACTATCGAACCAAGCCGTAACCTTTCCGATGTCAGCCTCTACTTAGTCCACCCAGTGACAATGAACGGTAGAAAAATCTTAGAAACTATTTCAGTGATTTTTATGCTTGACGACTGCTAGACCCTTTTGCATAGTTTCGGGCTTATTTATATATTATCTCTTTAGGGTTTTTACCCTTTCCATATATAACACTCTTTTAATTGGTATATCTTTTTAATGAATATTAATTCATTAAAATTAATCTGAACATAATAGTCATCATTAAAATAAATATAATAATGTTTAACCGAAAATTATAATTACATTAATTATAATAAAGATTTCGATAAACTATATTTATTTAAACTTATATATGAACCAAATTCATATACTAATGAAATTTTGTTTTGATTATGTGTACAACATCCTTGTACGTATAGTATGTTCAACAATTTGATTGCCCAATTAAATTAATTCTATAATTAATTTAATTCATGTGACAATCAGAATACAATACCAACTATGTTACAGGGCTTTTCTATAACATAAGGTAATATAAATTGAGTGTCCAAACGTCAAAATTTTCAACTGGAACCGAGATCAATTAAATGTGTTTTTCTTGGTTATAAAACTGGTGTAAAAGGGTATAAGTTATGGTGTCCTGAAAATAGAAAAGTGTGATTAGCAGAGATGTTGTTTTTGATGAAACTGCTATGCTACCTAACTTATCTCTTAAAGACTCTTCCAATAAATAAAATCAAAAGTAGGTGGAGCATCAGATTATTATAGAGTCGACTCCTCAAGCCAGTACAAAAATTGAGAATAGAGTTGTTTCTTCACCACAATACTCTATATCCAAAAACAGAACTAGAAGAGAAATTAAACCTCCAAAGAAGTATGCCGAGGCTGATCTAGTTGTTTATGCTTTAAATGTGGCTGAAGATATAGATGTGAATCAAGAGCCATCTAATTATTCTGAGGCGGTTAGTTGTGAAGACTCTGAAAAGTGGATGTTTGCTATGCAAGAGGAGATAGAATCACTCCACAAAAACAGAACATGGATCTTGTGAAACTTCCTAAAGGTAAAAAGGTTGTTCATTGTAAATGGATGTTTAAAAAGAAAGAAGGGACTAGGAGTTAAATAACCCAGATATAAAGTAAGGCTTGTTGCAAAGGGTTAAGTCAAATTCCAGGAGTGGACTTCACAGATGTGTTCTCCCCAGTTGTTAAGCATAGTACAATTCGAGCTTTGCTTGGTATTGTGACCATGAATGATTTGGAGCTTGAGCAGTTAGATGTAAAAACTGCATTTTTGCATGGAGAACTTGAGGAGGATATTGACATGCAACAACCAGAGGGTTCTACAGTCTTAGAAAAAAGGACTATGTTTGCTTGTTGAAAAGTCCCTTTACGGTTTGAAACAGTCACCAAGACAGTGGTACAAGAGGTTTGATTCCTTTATGACTTCTCATGATTTCAAAGAAGTAGTTTTGAAAGTTGTGTTTACTTTAAGAAAAATAGTGATGGTTCTTTGTGTATCTACTTCTTTATGTTGATGACATGTTGATAGCAGCAAAAGATAAAAGAGAGATAAGAAAGGTCAAAGCCCAACTAAGTGAAGAATTTGAGATGAAAGATTTAGGACCAGCAAAAAAGATACTTGGCATGGAGATTCTCAGAGATAGAAAAATAAGTAAATTGTACCTAAGTCAGAAGGGGTACATTGAGAATGTTCTTTGGAGGTTCAATATGCGGAGTGCTAAGCCTGTTAGTACTCCTTTAGCAGCCCATTTTAGACTTTCATTAGCTTTGTCTCCACAATTAGATGATGACATTGAGTACATGTCACATGTTCCATACTCTAGTGCAGTTGGATCTCTCATGTATGCTATGGTTTGTTCACGTTGAGATTTATCATATGCAGTCAGTGCAGTTAGCACATACATGGCGAATCCTAGTAAAGAACACTGGAAAGTAGTTCAGTGGATTTTAAGATACTTACGAGGTACTATTGATGTTTGCTTACAGCTTGGAAGAATTAGAGATAGAGTCATTGCGTATGTTGATGCTGATTTTGTTGGAGACCTTGATAGAAGAAGATCTCTCACAGGTTATATCTTTACAATTGGAGATTGTGCAATCAGTTTGGAAAGCCAATTTGCAAACTACAGCCTCGTTGTCTACCACTGAAGCTGAGTACATGGTGATTACTGAGGCTTGTAAAGAAGCTATGTGGTTGAAGGGACTCTTTAGTGAACTCAATAAAGACCTTCAAATCAGCATAGTGTTTTGTGACAGTCAGAGCGCCATCTTTCTTTCAAAAGATTAAATGTTTCATGAGAGAACAAAACACATTGATGTTTGGTATCATTTTGTTCGTGATATTATTGGTCGTGGTGATATTATTGTGAACAAAATTAGTACTCATGAAAATCCTGCAAATATGATGACTAAGTCATTTCCTATAACCAAGTTTGAGCATTGCTTAGACTTGGTTGGTGTTTGTTGTTGACGTTAAACCCTTAAGGGGTTTTATGGAAGAGGTGGAGAACTTGTTCATTGAGAGTTCGTGATGAAGAACTTGTTCATTGAGAATTCATGTGAAGGTCGAGATTGTTAGAATTAAGTGTCCCAAATCCTTATTTAAATAAAATACAGTGGTAAAATAAAATAAAAAAAGGCTTGCTAGGCATAAAGCCCGATTAAATTCACCAGCACAAGGCTTGCTAGGCTCAAAGCCCGAATATCATTATTAAAAAGCTGTCTCATAAACAATTCATATATTGAACATTTTAGATATTCCACATAATTCATGCTGTCTTCCAAATGTTTTAATTCAATCGAGTTAAACTCAAATACATTATCTCTATGCTTTATCACATTTGGCTAACTATACCATAATTCCATGAATTCCAAATCAGCATATTAAACTATGTTACATTCAAAATTGGAAATATTTAATTACTTAAAGACTTACCTCGGAGAATGAAAAATCGATACGGATTGGCTAGTCACAACTTTACTTTTCCCCGATCTAAATTCGATTTTCTCTTTTCTTGATCTAAATTAATATAAATTAAACTTATTACATCAAATATTCAAAAAATTCATCCAAAAATACACAAATAGGCAAATTACACTTTTACCCCTGATATTTCACATTTTCACAATTTAGTCCATATTGCATAAAACACTAAATATGCACAATCTCACAACAACATAGTTAGGCTGAATATTCCTTATACTCATACTGATCCATATATTTCATTTATTTCACATTTTAGTCCCTCAATTTATTATTTTTTCAATTTATCCCTAATTAATCAAATTCATCAAAAATTCCAATACAAAACATGTTAATACAAAACATGTTAATCTAAAACATATCTTTAATATTTCATCATCAAACATCACAAAACACAAATATTCATTAATGGCACAACTCAAAACATTCATCGAAATCAGAAATTCTAGCATGGGTCGGATAGTATTCGAAGTAACGATCTCAAAACGTAAAAATTATCAAAAACTGAAACCAAACTAACCTTGAATCAAGCTTGAGAAATTGCCGAATATCACCAAGCTTTAGTTTCTTTTCTTTCTTTTTAGTTTCGATCAAAACATGCATATATGAACATCATTTTATTATTTATGTTATATTATAACATATATTATTTCATCTTTTACTATTTTAACCTTTACTAAATAATATAAAATCATTATATTGGTTGTCTACAACTGTCCAACTTATTTAATTATAGCTAATTGCATTATAAGTGCTTCATATTAGAAAGCCACTAACACTTCAGCTCTTATGCTTTAAACTATCAAGTTTTCAATTTACGCGATTAATTCCTTTTATTAAATTAAGCACACAAATAATCAAATTTTCATACGGAACTTTCACACATGCAAATTCAAATATAATAAACATGAGAAATAATATTTAAATATTATTTGACACAGATTCATGGTCCCGAAACCACCGTTCTGATTAGAGTCTAAATCGGGCTGTTACAGCTAAGCTGCCAGTAAATCAGGCTCAAGGCCTATCAGTGCACTTTCTCCGCATAATATAACCCCCAACCCAATGCAGTTCAATATATAGCATGTCAAGCCAAATCATAGTATTATACATGCATTCAGAACAGTTTAAGTAGCATGCCTCATATTCATATAAGAGTATAACAGTCATTTCAATCAATCAGAGGTCTAAGTACACTTACCAACCCTATAGTAGATTCATAGCTGTCTCGGGCGATCCGTGCAACCTTAGCAGTTTAACAGTGAAAATGAGCCCATAAGCCCATGTCATTTTCCCATGTGGACCCCCACATGCCCGTGTGGCCCAAAAGGCCTAAAAATGGCCTGAACTGTGTGGATCACACGGCCTGGCCCAATAATCCCACACGCCCGTGTGGAGCCCACACGTCTGTAGGGCCCACTTGGCCCGGTTCATCCTAGCTTATGACTCACACATGGCCTGCCTCGTCGATCACACGCTCATGTTAGAACACACGGCCTCCACACAAGCAGCCGCATGGCCGTGTGGCGTCGACGATTCACATTTTCAGTTTTTTGTCTATTGCAGTTTGCGAGGTTGTGATTACAAACACCTGGTTACGAAAAGTGCGCACACTCTTCTTGAGCACTCCAAACCTATATTCAGCCATAATACAATTAATCACATGGCAACTAGATTAAAATGACCCCTCATCAAAAACACTTATCCAAAAGATCTATTGTCACTTGCCTTGTTTATACAACTGAGGCTTTGCACACTTAAACTGTTGTAAAAGACTGATCAGTAGCTCCTTAGTGATTACCTGCATTCCAACTGAATCCTATTAACAATTATTCACACGAACAATTTGAACCAATTGAATATCAAACTTACTAAAAGTGTAGAACCGTGCAAAGAAGATGGGTAATTGAAGACTAAAACCAAAAGGAAAGAGACCAAGGTAACCATAATTCGACAGAAAGCAAACTCAAAGATCAGTAGCAACGAAGAGAGAAAGAGATGCACAACGAGGGAAGCAGAAGAAGAAAAAGAATCGAAAAAAGAGGGGGAAAGAACGTCTGTCGTGGGAAATGACAAGCCCGAAGGGAACAAAAGATATAGCAAGCACACAATTAGCAATATTTGATAGAGGATTTTGAGATAAACAAAATACAAACGGAACGCTGGGATGGAAAGTAGAAAATCAAAGGAAATAGGGAAGTATTTGGAGAAGTAAATGGCAGCAAAGGAAGGAAATTTTGGGAAGCAAACCCATTCGGCAGAGAGAACTAGAAGGTGAAGCGGCAACAAAAATTCAAAAACAAGAAAGGGAAAACTCCATCAAATTGAGAAAAATGAGGGGAAGGAGCCGAATTCAACACTCCACCAAATCAGGATAACGCCCCCAATCCTATAATTTCCTCCTAAAATCACTCCAACCTTCCCACTATTCAGACTTTTAATGAAACAAAAACTCTATTCGTCCAACACTGAAAAATTTTAATCCCTTCGCGCATGCAAGGATTCGAACTTCAAACCTCAGGTAACAATAACACACCACTCATCCCCTAGACCAGCAGGCCCATTCTGCCATATTATACCCACATTTATTTATAATCCTACTGACTAGAGACAAGGGTTTATTCATTTAAAACAAAAATTTTTCAAAAGCCAAGGCTTGAACCTAAGACTTCTCAGACTCTTCCTAGGACACTTAACCACAGAAGCAAACATGTATTTGTGTAACACAAACATACAAAAATAAGTATTAAGGATTTTTGGGGCATTACATCTAATGTAATTGCTAATATGTGAATGGAAGTGTATGACAGTATATGGATTTATATAAAATGTAATATTGAGTGATGAAAGTGACATTATGGAATTTCGATTAAGTAACTACCGTCAGTTATCCAACTAGCACCAGGTGCAAATCTTTTGTTAGTTTATCTGACTAGTGTTGGGCACAATTATCTTCAGTTATCTGACTAGCATTGGGTGCAATAAACTGTTGACTCGTTCAGTTAAACTGTAACACCCCTAACCCGTATCCGTCACCAGATCAGGGTTAAAGGTGTTACCGGACAATTCAAAATATTTTACTAACAATTCATATACATCATTTTCAAATCATAAACAAATATCAACAATAAGTCCCTTACTTAGGTCAATGAGACCTTAAACATACTTTAGAAAGGAGTTAGGACTAAACCGAGCAAATAAATATTTTTCCAAAACCTAAACATTTTTCTAAGTTATAAAGGTCACACGCCCGTGTGAACAGGCCGTATGCCTTACACGGCCTTAAACACGCCCATGTGTTAAAGCCGTGGCAAAATAGGGCATACATACTGACTACACTACATAGCTACAAGACACGCCCGTGTGCCTTGGCCGTTGTTGAAACTAACTTAGGTCACACGGCTGACCATATGCCTGTGTGTCTAGCTCGTGTACCCTTTAAAATTGCCACACATGCCCATGTATCAAGCCTGTGTGCCTCACACGGCCACTAGACATGCCCGTGTGTCTAGGTCGTGCTCAAGACTGACTTGAACAACTAAATTACAGCAGACACACGGTCGAGACACACGTCCGTGTGCTCAACTATGTGGGGTGAAATTAAGCTTGGTTTAAGCCACGTTTCCAACCTATCTCAAGCACTCCAAAACCAAAACATTTTAGCATCATTTGCATACATTCATAGGCAACCAAATCAACCAATTTTTACATATTTCATGCCATTCAAATACCATTTATTTTACTACTCATTTTCACAACCAAAGAACACCAAAATCATTATAATTTACATAAATTCAAAGTGTATAAACTCATCATCTTATCACCAATTTCATACCACAAAACTTACCAATTCAACATTCCAAATTCAAACCATCACATAGACATTATATTTATCATATAACTTACCTATTAAACACATCATTTAGGCCAACTTAAAAGGCCATACATACTAACATTTACAAGCCAAATCTAATGTCTAGATATTCACATCACAAAGCATACAAAATACTTCTAGCCTATACATGCCATATACCATATATACAACTCTCAAAATGTTACCAAAATAGATGTCCGATAGTGTGATTGATGTCGCTGACAATCCTCAAATCCGAGTTAACTTTATAACACTGTAAAATAGAGAACATTTCACATAGTAAACTTTAAAGCTTAGTAAATTCGTACCATAAATAATCAACAATTTATAATATACGAAACATCAACTAATAAACACTTAATAATTCACAATTCATCCATCAATTCTATTCTATCTCATTTAATATGTTCATACGAATTCATCAAGCTTCATACACATAGTATCATCTACCACATAGGTATTGAACATACCTGAACTTTTCTGTATTTATTCATTTCATTCTCACCTCTCGTTCAAATACATTAATTCATTTAGAAGTCTTTCCATGCTTTAAGAATTCGCACACTTAGTGCATTAGTGATTTGCTGAAGCCGTTACAATCTCGCACAATTAGTGCCATTTCAATAAATCGAAGCTATCTCGGTATCGCACACTTAGTGCCTCATATAGCCGAAGCTATTCCAACTTGCACACTTAGTGCCATTTATAGCCGAAGCTATTTCGAACCACACACTTAGTGCCGAACATAGTCGATTATCATCATGCTCAAACCGTAACCAAATATCTATACAATTTATGCATTATCAAAGCATTAAAACATAACTATAACAACTATAACCTCTACGAACTTACCTCGTACTCGGAATTGACGATTCAGATCGTTTACTCTATAACCTTTGATTTCCCCCGATGTAAATTCGAATTCCTCTTTTCTTGATCTATATATATTCAAAATTAATCTTTTTATTCAACAAATCATTCAATTCAATCAATATACACATATTTAGGGAATTTTATAAATTATCCCTCACATTTTCACATTTGACAATTTAGTCCCTGATTTACAAAATCACAAAATACACAAAATATCCTTTTACACATGTTAGGCCAAATGTTCATAGAGTTCATATAAGCCCATATATTCCATCTATTTCACATTTTAGTCCCTCAATTTTCAATTTTCACAATTTAACCCAATTTACTCAAATTCATCAAAAATTCAAAGACAAAACATGTTAACTTAACATTAAGCTTCCATATATTATCATCAAACTTCATAAAACTCATAGTTTCATCAACGGCTCAACTCAAACTCATCAACAATTTCAAAAATAGAGAGATGGGCTTGATAGAACACTAAGCAACAATCACAAAAACGTAAAAATTATCAAAAAGAAAACAAAACTCATACCTTAATTGATGCTTGAACTAGCCGAACCCTAACTATCTCTTTTTTCTTTTTCTTTGATTTTCAGCAAGGATGAACACAAAATGGCCTTATTTCATGGTTTGTTTAATTTTAATTAACATTAATATTCATTTTACCCTTGCAATAAAACATTAGTAAACCATTATATTAAGGCCATTAATGTCCACTCATATGTTCAATGGTCAAATAACAACATAAGGACCTCTCAATTATAAAGACATAACAAATAGGCACTTTAACAAATAGAAGGCCACTTTTACATTTTATGCGATTAGGTCCTTTTATCAAATTAAGCACATAAACGATTAAATTTTCATACAAAACTTTCACACATGCTTAACCACATACTGTAAACATGGAAAATAATATTAACATAATTTTTCTAACTCAAATTTGTTGTCCTGAAACCACTATTTCGATTAGGGTCTAAACTAGGCTGTTCCATAAACGACTATCACTAGGCACAAAACCTTAATCACGGTCTAACTGTTAGGCACTGTGTGCCATTTGTTGGATTATATATTTTGGTAAGGTGTAATAGTTCATGAAATGATTTATGTTTTGTGAAATGTAAATTTTGGTTAATAGTTGAAAGTGTGATACATTAAGATCATGAGTTGCTTACTGTTTAAATTTTTAATTGGTTACAGGTTAAGTATTATTCTTGTTCTACGTCTCAACATCCATGACAAATCCTATACTAAATGTTGGTGATGTATTTCTTTTGAGTCTTGGTATGTACCTAGGATGTCAATATTAAGATAATGTCTTTTTGTTTAGTAAATCCTAGGGAATATTGTTCTATAAGTTAAAAATGATTGTAAATTCATGTTTGGAGTTGTGATGTAAATGCTTTCAATTAGTGTTGCTTCAATTTTTGGTTTAAACTTGTGATGCTTGATTAGTAAATGAATGAAAGTTTATTCATTGAGCCTTTTGGTTGACAATAGGTTGAGAATGATTAGTATAGGTTATGCAATTACCATATTAAATTATTTCAATACTTGAATTTTATTTTAGGTACCTTTGAATGGTATATTGGTTTTTAATGGATGATTTAAATGTGGTGTCAATGAAGGCACATTGGTTAGGCACTTAACGTGTTTGTTTTGATATGTTTTGAACATGTTTTATTATGTTTTAATGTTGCTTAAGGTTCCTTTTTAAGTGTGCTTAGATAGGTTGAATGGTTATGCTTGTAATAGTTTTGAAAGGGCTTGTTTATAGGTTAATTTTAGTCCACACAGCCTGGCGACACGATCTTGTGTCCCGTGTTGGTTCTTTTGCATGCAAGTCAGTGAGTACACGACCTAGCATACAAGTGTGTAGGGCAAATTCGAGAGTTACACGGCCTGACACACAAGTATGTGACACAGGCGTATGACCTTACTTAGAGAATTACACGGGTGAGGACACGGCCTGGAAGATGATCGTGTGTCCCTAGTTCGAAGGTTACACGGCTTGGGACACGGGGGTGTGTCTTGGTTGTGTGAGGCACATAGGTTGGCCACATGGCCATGTGACCCCTGTAGTCAAAATTTTGTAACTTTTTCCAAAACTTTCCTAATATTTCAAATTGGTCCCAAATTGTTTCTAATGTATTTTTAGAGCCTCGAAGGCTCGATTTAGGGATGATATGTATGTGAATGATTGGGTTATAATATGTTTATGATTATGTACGAAATTTATGTTTATGTAACACCGTAACCCGAATCCGATCGTCGAATTAAGGCTAAGAGGTATTACCGAACTAAACATTTAATTATCTCATTCACATTGTCAATAAACATAAACAGAGATCGAGTTGAAATACATACTGATATTTAAGTTATACGCCATTTTCGTATGGCCAAAATATTTACAATTTCAAAACATCGTTATCATCAGCCTAACCTATACATGCTATATCGAGTCCAAAATATAACTGTACCCAAAGAGATCGATAGTGTGATGAACTGCTAACGATCCCCGAGTCGGTGGCCAAAATCAACAATCTATAAAATAGAGAAATAAAGAACAGAGTAAGCTTTCGAAGCTTAGTAAGTTTTAAGCATCACAAATAATTAAAGACTTATCGAAAATCGAAACATTCATTTAAACAGACTTATTCTCAATTCAAATTGTTTCATGGCCAAATACACATAAACATATACATAGATTTCTCAGCACATATTTTTCTTTTACTTAAAGTTCATACGATGCATTTAAATCAAATAATCTCATATATTAACAACATTTGACCGAATAGGTCATTGTTTTACTCGTAGATATAACAATCATTCACACTTAAGTATCATTCTTTAATACTAATAATTCACAAAATCATTGACTGAACGTACATGAGTACATAAAGAAATTGTAACATATAATTCATATACAAATATACCATGACCGATTAAATCATTCTCATATTCGCAAATATAACCATCAATCATATTTATATATATATTCTTCTTTGATGTTAATGATTCACTTCGAAATCAATTCACCGATCAGTAAGTAATATGTACCTGAACATCTTAAATATATAGTACTTACTCGACGATGGTTTACTGCGAACATTCAATATCGTAATTCTTACTTATCTTACTAGCATTAAGCCAGTTAGGTATTAGAACTTGAAACCAATTACCAGCACAAGCCTGCAGGAATTTAAACCCAGTATAAAACCAGCTCGAAGCCTGCGAGACTTTAGCCCAGACATATTTCCAGCACGTAGCCTGTGAATCTTAAGTCCGGTTATAATTCCAGCACATAGCCTGTGGACCTTAAGTCCAGATATAATTCCAGCACATAGCCTGCGGACCCTAAGTCCGGATATAATTCCAACACATAGCCTGCGGACCCTAAGTCCGGATAAACATCACTGAATGTCATGCATACTTATTCGCAAGAAAATTCAATGCACATAACATCTCACAATCATAGTTCATTTATTCCATTCGAATAATAGCATAACATGGGCACAATTCATATAATTTTTGGCTCAATAACATACATAAGAATAAATGTCCATTTTACTTTCCAAGCTTAACTTCTAATGTCTATTCGGCTTTAAGCCTTAAACATAAATTATTTGTCACTCAACTATAGTCAAATAGAATCAATAGATCGCAGTACAATTATCATACACATATCAAGACATTATCAATTACCTACTAAATGTGACTATTCAAAACTTACCTCGGATATACTTGAACGGTTGCGAAAAGGCTACTCAATTACTTTCTCTTTTCCCCTATCCAACTTCGACCCTCTTTGCTCTTGAGCTTAATTAAAACAAATAGATTTGTTTAATTACTTAACAAATATTATTTACTTATTAATCACATTCGACAATCACATATCAAATTCAATATGTATTATAATTAATATAAATATGCCATGATTCAAATTTCATATTTATTTATAATCGAAAATGGCAAGAACTTATCAACACATGAAAATCACTTATAGCTCAAACACAAAATGACCATATAACCCTAATGACCAATTATTCAACTTATACCTAGTTCGCATATACAAGAAAAACTCACATAGCTTATCTTGCTTTCTTATACACAAATTTAACCATCGCAAAAATTTTATCAAGAAACACCCTAATCATTTTAGCCAAATTTTCTATTACCAAATAAGTCACATATATATAACACTACTCATTACACATATACATCAACTATCAAAAATTCCCACTCCTTAGCTATTGACGAATGCTTATATAAGTCTTGAGTCATCTTTAACACATTTTTCAATCTTCTAATTCAACTTAATACAAAAATAATATCATTTAAACAGGCAACACCAAAACATTTGTTCAAATGGACCTAGCTTAATACCTCACTTAGCTAAATGATTAACACAAATCACTAATAGCCAACTCAAATTCATCCTTAATTTCTCCTATAACAAAATTCATCAAAATTTAATAAGAAAATACATCAAATTCCATGACCGAATTTGCATTTATAATAAAAAAAATCCTTGCATCTCGTCAATATGTCCAATTGCAAAAATTGCTTAATTCATCACCTAAGCAACAAGAAACTCCATTACAATCACAATTATTCATTCCTTAAAACCAACATTCAACTATCAAAAAATTAGCAAAACTCATGTAAATGGTCGAATGCTATATCCTCAACCAAAACTAAAGTTTTAACATGGGCTACGTAGGAAACTATGTAATTAACTAAATTTTCACAAAAATTTGAAGATAGCACATGAAACATACCTTAATTTGGATGCTAAAGTAGCCGAAAGTTTGATCTCTCCTATCCCCTCTTTTTTTTTAAGAAATCGGCAATGAAGAACAAAAGTAATTAACCTTGTTCTTTTCACCCATTTACTTATTTTATTATAATATAAAATTGTTATTACATATTATAATACATTTATATATATAAATACATGTAAAATATATACTTTTTCAACTACTAAACCACATGGCCGGCCACTATAAAAAAAGAAGGCAATTTGACATGCACATCCTTATGATTTTTAAACCACATAGTAATAAGCCATCACATAAATACCTAGCACATTTTCAAAATTCTCACACAAGTCCCTTTCAATAAATTTCAATCAAAGCACCACAAATTCACATATGCATTTTCACACAAATTAAGTGCGAAATTTAACATTCAATTATTTTCATGATTCCATTTAATGGTGTAATACCCCTACCCGTATTCATTGCTGGAATAGGGTACGATGCATTACAAGTGGTCCCAAAACCACTTCCTGACAAGAGTCAAATTAGGGCTGTCACAACTCTCCCCCACTTAGGAATTTTCGTCCCCGAAAATCTTACCAGTGAATAAATTAGGGTATTGTTCTTTTATAAAGTCCACAAGCTCCCAAGTAGCTTCTTCCACCCCGTGCTTGACCCACAACACTTTTACTAGCGAAATTTTCTTATTCCGTAACTCTTTCACGTCATGTGCCAAAATAAAAACTGGTTCCTTTCATAACTCAAATCAGATCGAATCTCAATGTCGAATGGACTAATCACATGCGATGGGTCAGATTTATAACGTCGAAGCATCAAGACATGAAAAACATTGTGAATCTTTTCAAGTTTAGGGGGCAAAATCAATCTGTACGCTACCGGCCCAACTCATTCGAATATTTCATGAGGCCCGATGAACCTCGGACTCAATTTGCCCTTACGGCCAAATCTGAGCACCTTTTTCCAAGGTGAAACTTTAAGAAATACTTTGTCTCCGACCTGGTACTCAATGTCTTTTCGTTTTAAATCTGCATATGACTTTTGACGATCTGAAACTGCTTTCAGACTTTCACGGATCACTTTTACTTTCTGTTCAACATCTTTAATAAAATCAACCCTGAAGATTTTACTTTCACTCAGCTCGGTCCAAAACAACGGTGTACAACATTTACAACCGTACAAAGCCTCGTAAGGTGCCATCTTAATGCTTGATTAAAAACTATTGTTGTAAGCGAATTCAATCAAAGGCAAATACCGTTCCCATGAACCACTAAACTAGAGGATGCAACATCTCAACATACCCTCGAGTATCTGAATTACTCGTTCTGGTTGACCGTCCGTCTGAGGATGAAATGCGGTGCTAAAATGTAGCTTGGTACCCAAAGCGTCTTGTAATTTCTTCCAAAACTGCGAGCTGAATCTTGGGTCTTTATCAAACACAATAGAAATAGGTACCCCGTGTAATCTGACAATCTAAGAAACATACAATTCAGCTAGCTTCTCGAGTGAGTAACCTGCACGTACGGGAATAAAGTGAGCCGATTTAGTCAATCTGTCCACGACAACCCAAATCGCATCTTTCTTGCTCGGTGACAAAGGCAACCCAGCCACAAAATCTATAGTAACTCGATCCCACTTCCACTGGAGCTTCAATCAAATAGGTTTTCAGTTGGTCGAAACTTTTCTGGCACTTTTCTGACCATTCGAACTTAACATCTTTCTGAAGTAGCTTCGTCATTGGTGTGGCTATCATCAAGAAACCCTTTACAAACTGTCTGTAATAACTGGCAAGTCCCAAAAAGCTTCGAACTTCAGTAACATTTCTAGGAGGCTTCCAATCAAGTATGGCTGATATTTTACTCGGATCAACATGAATACCCGATGCAGATACCACATGCCCCCAAAAGCTAACTTCTCTCAACCAGAACTCACATTTACTGAACTTAGCATATAACTGCTTGTCCCGTAAAATCTGCAACACTAATCTAAGGTGCTCGGCATGTTCGGTTTCATCTCGTGAAAAAGATCAAAATGTCGTCTATAAACACAACTACAAACTAGCCCAAATACTGTCTAAAGATTCGATTCATCAAGTCCATAAGTACCGCAGGGGCATTAGTGAGCCCAAACAGCATCACTAAGAACTCGTAGTGACCGTATCTCGTTCTGAAAGCAGTTTTAGGCACATCTGAGTCTCGAACTCGCAACTGATAATAACCCGATCTCAAATCTATCTTTGAAAACACTGAGGCTCCCTTCAGCTGATCAAACAAATCATCAATACGCGGTAATGGATATTTTTTCTTTATTGTCACTTTATTTAATTGACGATAGTCGATGCATATTCTCATGGTTCCATCTTTCTTTTTCACAAACAATACTGGTGCACCCCAAGGTGAGAAACTCGGTCGAGCGAAACCTCTATCCGTCAACTCTTGCAACTAAGCTTTTAATTCCTTCAATTCGGTTGGTGCCATATGATACGGAGCTATCGAAATTGGTGTAGTCCCAAGTACAAGTTCAATGCCAAACTCTACCTCACGAACAGGTGGTAATCCTAGTAACTCCTCAGGAAAAACATCCGAATATTCACAAACCACTGGCACTGATTCAAGTTTCTTTTCTGACTCTTTACTATCAAGTAGGTACGCAAGATATGCTTCACACCCCTTTTTTACATATTTCTGAGCCAACATCGAGGATATTACTGCTGGTAACCCATTCAAATCAGTGGACTCAACTCGGATTATCTCATCATTTTCACATCTCAAATCAATAGTCTTTCTTTTGCAATTCACAACTGCATCATGTACGGTCAACAAATACATACCGAGAATAACATCAAATTTATTAAACGGTAAAAGCATCAAATCGGCCAAAAAATAGGAACCTCGGATTATCAGGGGACATTTCCTGCACACTTTGTCGACTAGCACATATCGACCCAAGGGATTTGAAACTCGAATCACGAACTCAGTAGACTCAAGAGGTAGAGTCTTACTGGATGCTAAAGTCTCACATACATATGAATGAGTAGAACCAGGGTCAATCAATGCAATCACATCAGTATCAAAGAGAGTGAAAGTACCGGTAATAACATCAGGCGAAAAAGCATCATCGCGTGCACGTATAGCATAAGCTCTAGCAGGAGAACGAGCCTCGGATCTAGTCGTAGCATCTCTAGATCCTCTCTGACTGCCAGTAGCATTCCCTGTATTCCTAGGTGGTCTACCTCGAGCTGTAGCATTACTCGGTTTCCCACTCTGATTCACATTTTGTTCTGACAATTTCGGGCAGTCTTTGATGAAGTGGTCGGATGATCCACATCTATAACAGGAGTGATCATGAAATCTACAACTCCCTGAATGCCATTTTCACAAAACTTGCACTCGGTCCTATCCCGACGATCATTTCCAACACTAGCAACTAAAATAGATCGGGTATTCATAGGAGATCGATCACGGTCTCAACTGAAAAAGCCCGAAGTGTTCTTAGATCGGCCCGAATCATCTCAAAATTTCTTCGATGATTGCTGAAAAGGCTTTCTCGACGATCTTTTACGAAACTCTCCAGCTTCAACATCAGCTTTCTTATTCTCTTTACTAAGCTCATCGGCTTTGCAAGCTCGTTCAACAAGTACTACGAACTCTCTGATTTCAAGAATGCCAACAAACATTTTAATATCTTCATTTAGCCCGTCCTTGAAGCGTTTACACATAATAGCCTCAGACGATACACATTCGAGCATATCTACTAAGTCAACGAACTTCCGTTCATAATCAGTAACTGACATGGAACCCTGTTTAAGTTCAAGAAATTCTTTCCGTTTCTGATCGATGAACCTCTGACTGATATACTTTTTTCGGAATTTCGTTTGGAAGAACTCCCACGTCACCCACTCTCTGGGTACAACAGAAACCATGTATTCCACCAATAATAGGCAGAATCACGTAGCAAAGATATAGCACATTTGAGGCATTCATCGGATGTGCAAGATAGTTCATCAAGTACTCAAATAGTGTTGTCCAACCAAAATTCAGCTTGCTCGGCATCATCACTGTCTGTAGCTTTAAATTCAGTAGCCTTGTTCTTTCGAATTCTGTCAACCGGGGGCTTATTCAACCTCATTTGATCAGTTACCAGAGGTATCGTGGGTGCAGGGGGTGTATTTGTCGGATGTGGGGGTTGTGAAGCAGCCGTATTAGTTCGAATGTATTGGTTAAACCAATCATTCATCACATTATAAAAGGCTTATCTAGCCTCATCATTTTGATTGCTCGTAATAGGTTGAGAGTCCACTGGCCTTGTCCCGTGTACGGGAATAGGCGCTACACTCTCTACATCATCAGCTACTGCTCGATCGGGATCGGGATCCATTACTGTATGAAAACACATTGTATGAACACTATATGGCATGAATAGCTAGACTTATATATGCTACGTTAGTCCTAGAATCGACTAAACTATAGCTCTGATACCAATAAAATGTAACACCCATAACCCGAATCTGATCGTCGGATTAAGGCTAAGAGTGTGACAGCCCAAAATTGACCCTAGTCGGGAAGTGGTTTCGGGACCGCTAAACCGAGTCACAATAATAATTAGATGTTATATCCTATGTTTATTTCATGTGAAAGTGCATGTGTGAAAATTTCATGCTTTGATTTTGCCAATTGTGAGTGAAATTTTGAAATGTGACTCATGTGAAAATTTTTGCAAATGCTATAGGCTAATTTGTAGTGGCCAAATAACTTATAGTATGAAATAGGTGGATTTGCATGTCAAATTTCCCACCTTAAAACAAGGTGGCCGGCCATGATGGGCATGATGAGCAATTGTGCAATTTTTTTTATGGAAATTATGGCATAAGTATGGTACAAATAAAATATGTTAATTTGTGTCATAAAATGTTGGGATAAAACAAATAAAATAAGGGGCATGGGCATAAAATAATGAAAAGGAGTATGGTGAATACAAAAAAAAAAATGTGTGTGTAGTTGTTTGTCCCCCCCATTGCCGTGAGCTAAAGAAAAGAAAGGAGAGAATTTTTGTTCATCTTTTTCTCATCTTCATACTTGCCGAAACTAGAAAGAAAAACAAAGAAAAAAATTTCTCATCCTTTGGTTCATCCTTGGCCAATAATTTTAAGGAGGAAGGAAGAAGAAAGGTGAAGAGGTTCGGCCATGCATGTAGCTAGGCTAAGGTATGTTTGATGATGTTCCATGAGATGCATGCATGTTTTAGTTGTTAGCTTGAGTTCTACCTAGCCCATGGTCTAAATCTTGCTATGTGATGGAAATGACACTTGACCATGGATGCATCATTCTTGGTTGATGTTTGATGTGGTGGTGATGAGACATGAGGATGAGTTAAGATTCGACCTAGGTAGAGGTTGTGTTAATGCCATTGCATGCTAAATATGAAGCTTGTTAATGATGCATGTGATGATGACTTGATGATTCTTGAACCTCCTTTTTAGCATTTTTGAGTGAACACATATGTGCATTGGTTGCTAAATGGAGAAGAATCGGCTAGCAAGTTGTGTGCTAAGGCCGAATGTAACTTTTACATGTTAATGAGCAATGCATGTGTTAAATCGATGGGAAGGGAGAGGATGCTTTACTAGTGTGTATATGTGTGTATTAAGTGTTGAAATCGGCCCCAAAAATAGACATGCATATTCGGCCAAGGAGGAAAAAAAAATTAGCTAATATGTTGTGTTGATGCATGATTTCACATGTATGTGACTTTAATGTCTAATGTATAAATATGGGCTAAGTGCCTTGTGTTCATCTTTTCAATGCCTAAATGATGAAATCAATTTATTTGTTTAATTAAGCTCAAGAGCAAAGGGGAAATAGATCCGATAAAGGGAAGGAAAAAGTGGTCGAATAGTTAGCGGAATCGTTCGACAACACCCGAGGTAAGTTCTTGAGTAAGAGAGCTTAAATTACGATGTGATTAAATCATGTTTTAAGCAAATTAAAATCATGCTCTATGTGTGGCTATTGAGCCGAATGTGCAAGGATGGTATGTGCCTTGTGTTTGAGTTTTGCTAATGAAAAAGAAATACGAATGTGCCATGAATTATTGTTAGATGTGCATGATTAATTGAATGCTGTCCGGGCTAAGTCCCGAAGGCTTTGTGCTAAGTGACTATATCCGGACTAAGATCCGAAGGCATTTGTGCGAGTTATTAATTCCGAGTTAAGTCCCGAAGGCCTTTGTGCGAGATACTAATTCCGGGTTAAGTCCCGAAGGCATTCGTGCGAGTTACTAAAATTCGGGTTAAGTCCCGAAGGCATTGTATGAGTTACTATAACCGGGCTATGTCCCGAAGGCACTTGAACGAGGAGCTATATCCGGTTAAATTCCGAAGGTACATGATTTTAGTAATGAATGAGCTTGCTGTAAAATTTCAGCTAATACTCGAAAAACATCCCAATATTGGGATATGTTACGTATGTGTTGAATTTAATCGAGCCCCTTACAAATAAATATTCGCTCAGTTGATGAACGAGCTACCGGCCTTCGGCTAAGTTGGTCTTTTGTGTATGTACATAAGGGTTAACGTTGTGAAGTAAGTTTGATATCGGAAAATTGTGTATTATGAAATATTCCGTTTAGCTAAATGTGTGCTATTCTTTCGTTATGCTGGAATTCCTTGCTCAAAACTTACTAAGCATAAATTGCTTACTTCGTTCCATTGCTCCTCTGTTTTATAGATTTTTGGTTCTCCAGCTATCGGACTCGGGATCTTGAAGTCGAAGTCGCCCACACTATCAAAGGCTCTTTTGGGTACTCTTTTGGTTGAATTTTGATATGGCATGTTTAGGACGACCCATTGTTGTTTTTCGAGTACTTTATGTGATGTATAAGTTTTGGATAGCCATGTGAAAATGGCTTATATGTGTTTAAGTATAATGTTATAATCATTTAGTGTGGATATGCTTGACAAGGATTGGCCACGGGGATGGTTAATCACTTTCATAAATTGTGCTATGTATGCAAAAAGGGCTAGTTGAACCATGAAATAGGTAAAGCCTACCTTAAAGGTAGATGCTGACAGCATCAGTGACGTAGATTTGGAAAATCACTAAAAATAGTAGGAATGGAATTAAATAGTGAATAAATTATGTAAACAAACCTTGAAGAATCTACTTTCATAGGAAAGTAACGAAACAATCATACGGACAGTATGTTAAGAGATATTAAGGTTCTCGTGAGACAGGGCCAGAACGGGTTCTAGATTCCTTGTTCCGACTTTGGAAATTGATTATAAATTAACCAGAGATAATTAGGAGCCCTGTACAAGGAGATATCCAAGTCATAATGCGCAAAGGTCAGGGTAGTCGATTCCTGTAACATGGGAGACTTTAACTAATAAACTGTACTAATTGGCCCGATCAAAAATTCTAGAAAAAATATGTAGATGGGCATATGAGTCTAGTTTCAGGGAAAAATCACGAAACTGATTTTCGAGTTGTGAAGCTCAAGATATGATTTTTAAAGCGACTAGTACATAGATTGGGCAGTGTCTGGAAATTTTTCAAAGTTTGTTAACACCTCGTGTTCGACTCCGGTGTCGGACTCGGGTTCGGGGTGTTACATTTTATTGGTATCAGAACCAGGTTTAGTCGATTCTAGGACTACCGTAATGTGTTGGGTCTAGCTATACATGCCATTTTATGTGATTACTTGATAGTGTGATTTCTGACAATTGTAAATGTGTTTATTTATAGTAATGGATCCCGATCGTGACTGAGAGGTAGCTGATGATCTTGAGAGTGTAGCGCCTGCTCCCGAACAAGGGACAGTGCCGGCAGACTCTCAACCTAATGCTAGTAATCCGAATGATGAAGCTAGACAAGCATTCTATAGCGTGATGAATGATTGGTTCAACCAATACATTCGAACTAATATGGCTGTTCCACAACCTCCATTCCCGACAAATACTACCCCCGCACCTACAATACCACCGGTAACGGACCAAATAAGGTCAAATAAGCCCCCAGTTGACAGAATCCGAAAACATGGGGCTACTAAATTTAAGGCTATGGATAGCGATGATGCCGAGCAAGCTGAATTTTGGCTGGACAACACTATCCGGGTACTCGATGAGCTATCTTGTACACCCGATGAATGCCTAAAGTGTGCTATCTCCTTGCTACGTGATTCTGCCTACTATTGGTGGAGTACTCTGACTTCCGTTGTGCCCCGAGAGCAAGTAACTTGGGAGTTTTTCCAAACTGAGTTTCGGAAAAAGTATATCAGTCAGAGGTTTGTTGATCAAAAACGGAAGGAATTTCTTGAGCTTAAGCAAGGCTCCATGTCGGTTACTGATTACGAGCGAAAATTTGTTAAACTTAGCCAATACGCTCGGGAATGTGTTTCGTCCGAAGCTATTATGTGTAAACGCTTCGAGGATGGGCTGAATGAAGATATAAAAATGTTCGTTGGCATTCTTGAAATACGAGAGTTCGTGGTACTTGTTGAACGAGCTTGTAAAGCCGAAGAGCTTAGAAAAGAAAAGCAAAGAGTTGATGAGGGAACTGGAGAGTTTCGTAAAAGATCCTCGGGAAGGTCTCTTCAACAAACATCGAAGAGATTTCGGGATGATGCGGGCCAGTTTAGAGGCACTTCGGGCTTTTTTAGACGAGATCGTGATCGACCCCTTGTGGGTACACGAGGCACTTCAGTCGCCAGTGTTGGGAATGAACGTCGAGACAAACGAAATGCCGATATTGCGGTAAATGGCATTCGGGGAGTTGTAGATTCCCTGACCGCTCCTGTTACAAATGCGGATCAGTTGACCACTTCATTAAAGATTGCCTGAGGTTGTCGGGACAGAATGTAAATCAGAGTGGGAGACCGGGTGCTACCACTGCTCGGGGTAGACCATCTGGAAATGCGAGCAATACTGGTGGTGGTCAGAGAGGATCTAGAGATGATATAACCAGATCCGAAGCTCGTGCGCCTGCTAGAGCTTATGCTATACGTGCCCGCGAGGATGCTTCTTCGCCTGATGTTATTACCGGTACATTCACTCTCTTTGATACTAATGTAATTGCTTTGATTGACCCCGATTCTACTCATTCTTACATATGTGAAACCTTAGCATCCAGTAAGATTTTACCTATTGAGTCTACTGAGTTCGTAATTTGGGTGTCAAATCCCTTGGGTCGTTACGTGCTTGTCGACAAAGTGTGTAAGAAATGTCCCCTGGAAATTCGAGGTTCCTGTTTTCCGGCGGACTTGATGCTTTTGCCGTTTGATGAATTTGGTGTTATCCTTGGTTTGGATTGGTTGACCGCGCATGATGCGGTTGTGAATTGCAAGAGCAAGACTATTGATTTGAGGTGCGCAAATAACGAAGTAATCCGAATTGAGTCTGCGGACTTGGAGGGGATGCCAGCTGTAATATCAGCAATGTTGGCACAGAAATATGTAAGAAAAGGGTGCGAAGCATACCTTGCGTATGTACTTGATGACAAAGAATTAGAAAAAAACCCGAATCTGTGCCGGTGGCTTGTGAATACCTAGATGTTTTTCCGGAAGAATTACCGGGTTTACCACCTGTTCGGGAGGTAGAGTTTGGTATTGAGCTTGTACCTAGGACTACGCCGATTTCGATAACTCCGTATCGTATGGCACCAACCGAGTTAAAGGAGTTGAAAGCTCAGTTGCAAGAATTGACAGATAGAGGTTTCGCTCGACCAAGTTTCTCACCTTGGGGTGCACCAGTATTGTTCGTGAAAAAGAAGGACGGAACCATGAGGTTGTGCATTGACTATCGTCAGCTGAATAAAGTGACGATAAAGAACAAATATCCGTTGCCGCGCATCGATGATTTGTTCGACCAACTGAAGGGAGCCTCAGTGTTCTCAAAAATAGATTTGAGATCGGGCTATTATCAATTGCGAATTCGAGATTCAGATATACCCAAAACTGCCTTCAGAACGAGATATGGTCACTACGAATTCTTAGTGATGCCGTTCGGGCTCACTAATGCCCCTGCGGTATTTATGGATTTGATGAATCGGATCTTCAGACCATATTTGGATCGGTTCGTAGTTGTGTTCATTGATGACATTTTGGTCTATTCAAGAGATGAGACCGAACATGCTGAGCATCTGAGGCTAGTGCTGCAAATTTTGCGGGATAAGCAGTTATATGCTAAGTTCAGTAAGTGTGAGTTCTGGTTAAGAGAGGTTAGCTTCTTGGGTCATGTGGTATCTGCGTCGGGTATTCGAGTTGACCCGAACAAAATTTCAGCCATACTTGATTGGAAACCTCCGAGAAATACTACTGAAGTTCGGACCTTCTTGGGGCTCGCCGGTTATTACCGACGATTTGTGAAAGGTTTCTCGATGATAGCCACACCAATGACGAAGCTACTTCAAAAGGATGTTAAGTTCGAGTGGACGGAGAAAGGTCAGAAAAGTTTCGACCAACTGAAAACTCATTTGACTGAAGCTCCAATTTTGGTGCAACCCGAATCAGGTAAAGAGTTTGTCATTTATAGTGACGCATCCCTACTTGGGTTGGGTTGCGTATTGATGCAAGAAGGTCGAGTCGTGGCCTATGCGTCGAGACAATTGAAGCCACACGAGAGGAATTATCCGACCCATGATCTCGAACTAGCTGCCATCGTGTTTGCTTTAAAAATATGGCGACATTATCTGTTTGGTGAGAAGTGCCATGTATTTTCAGATCACAAAAGTCTCAAATATTTGATGACTCAACGAGACTTGAATCTGCGACAAAGACCTTGGCTTGAGTTGTTGAAAGATTACGAGCTTGTCATTGATTACCACCCGGGAAAGGCTAACGTGGTTGCGGACGCCTTAAGCCGGAAGTCATTGTTTGCTTTACGATCGATGAACGTGCATTTGTCTGTTCTACCAGACAATGTGTTAGTAGCTGAATTAAAAGCTAAACCATTATTGACTCATCAAATTCGTGAAGCTCAGAAAGTCGATGATGAATTGGTTGCAAAATGGGCTAAGTGTGTTCCGAACGAGGAATCGGAGTTTCAAATTGATGATGATGATTGTTTGAGGTTCAGAAATCGTTTGTGTGTTCTAAGGAATTCGGAACTCATTTCGATGATTCTGAACGAAGCCCATTGTAGCCGAATGTCAATTCACCCGGGGAGTACGAAAATGTACAACGATTTGAAACGTCAATTTTGGTGGCATGGTATGAAACGGGACATCTCCGACTTTGTTTTGAGATGTTTGATATGTCAACAAGTGAAAGCGGAACATCAAGTGCCTTCAGGATTACTCCAGCCGATCATGATACCCGAGTGGAAGTGGGATCAAGTCACAATGGACTTTGTGTCTGGACTGCCATTGTCAGCAAGTAAGAAGGATGCGATTTGGGTTGTTGTTGATAGGCTGACTAAGTCGGCTCATTTCATCCCCGTACGTACGGATTTTTCATTGGATAGACTAGCTGAATTGTACGTTTCTCAAATTGTGAGATTACACAGGGTACCTGTTTCTATCGTGTCGGATAGAGATCCGAGATTCACCTCACGATTTTGGAAGAAATTGCAAGAAGCTCTGGTACCAAGCTGCATTTTAGCACTGCTTTTCACCCCCAAACCGATGGTCAATCCGAGCGGATAATTCAGATACTTGAGGATATGTTGAGATGTTGCATCCTCGAGTACAGTAGTGCATGGGAACGGTATTTACCTTTGATTGAATTCGCTTACAATAATAGTTTTCAATCAAGTATTAAGATGGCACCTTACGAGGCCTTGTACGGTCGTAAATGCCGTACACCATTGTTTTGGACCGAGCTCGGTGAAAGTAAAATTTTCAGAGTTGATTTGATTAAAGATGCTGAACAGAAAGTAAAGGTAATCCGTGAAAGTCTGAAGGTAGCCACAGATCGTCAGAAGTCGTACGCGGATTTGAAACGAAAAGACATCGAGTATCAGGTGGGAGACAAAGTGTTCCTTAAGGTTTCACCTTGGAAAAGATACTCAGGTTTGGCCGTAAGGGCAAGTTGAACCCAAGATTCATTGGGCCGTACGAAATCTCCGAACGAGTTGGTCCGGTTGCGTATAGATTGATTTTGCCCCCTGAGCTTGAAAAGATTCATGACGTCTTTCATGTTTCGATGCTTCGACGCTATCGATCTGATCCATCGCACATAATTAGCCCATCAGAGGTTGAAATTCAAGACGATATGAGCTATGAGAAGAACTGATGCGTATCCTAGCTCGTGAAGTGAAGGAGTTGCGAAACAAAAGAGTTCCGCTAGTAAAGGTGTTATGGCTCAAACACGGGATTGAGGAAGCTACTTGGGAGACCGAGAGCTCGATGAAAGAGCGATACCCAAACCTATTCACCGGTAAGATTTCGGGGACGAAAATTCTTAAGTGGGGAGAGTTGTGACAGCCCAAAATTGACCCTAGTCGGGAAGTGGTTTCGGGACCGCTAAACCGAGTCACAATAATAATTAGATGTTATATCCTATGTTTATTTCATGTGAAAGTGCATGTGTGAAAATTTCATGCTTTGATTTTGCCAATTGTGAGTGAAATTTTGAAATGTGACTCATGTGAAATTTTTGCAAATGCTATAGGCTAATTGTAGTGGCCAAATAACTTATAGTATGAAATAGGTGGATTTGCATGTCAAATTTCCCACCTTAAAACAAGGTGGCCGGCCATGATGGGCATGATGAGCAATTGTGCAATTTTTTTTATGGAAATTATGGCATAATATGGCACAAATAAAATATGTTAATTTGTGTCATAAATGTTGGGATAAAACAAATAAATAAGGGGCATGGGCATAAAATAATGAAAAGGAGTATGGTGAATACAAAAAAAAAATGTGTGTGTAGTTGTTTGTCCCCCCCATTGCCGTGAGCTAAAGAAAAGAAAGGAGAGAATTTTTGTTCATCTTTTTCTCATCTTCATACTTGCCGAAACTAGAAAGAAAAACAAAGAAAAAAATTTCTCATCCTTTGGTTCATCCTTGGCCAATAATTTTAAGGAGGAAGGAAGAAGAAAGGTGAAGAGGTTCGGCCATGCATGTAGCTAGGCTAAGGTATGTTTGATGATGTTCCATGAGATGCATGCATGTTTTAGTTGTTAGCTTGAGTTCTACCTAGCCCATGGTCTAAATCTTGCTATGTGATGGAAATGACACTTGACCATGGATGCATCATTCTTGGTTGATGTTTGATGTGGTGGTGATGAGACATGAGGATGAGTTAAGATTCGACCTAGGTAGAGGTTGTGTTAATGCCATTGCATGCTAAATATGAAGCTTGTTAATGATGCATGTGATGATGACTTGATGATTCTTGAACCTCCTTTTTAGCATTTTTGAGTGAACACATATGTGCATTGGTTGCTAAATGGAGAAGAATCGGCTAGCAAGTTGTGTGCTAAGGCCGAATGTAACTTTTACATGTTAATGAGCAATGCATGTGTTAAATCGATGGAAGGGAGAGGATGCTTTACTAGTGTGTATATGTGTGTATTAAGTGTTGAAATCGGCCCCAAAAATAGACATGCATATTCGGCCAAGGAGGAAAAAAAAATTAGCTAATATGTTGTGTTGATGCATGATTTCACATGTATGTGACTTTAATGTCTAATGTATAAATAGGGCTAAGTGCCTTGTGTTCATCTTTTCGATGCCTAAATGATGAAATCATTTATTTGTTTAATTAAGCTCAGAGCAAAGGGAAATAGATCCGATAAAGGAAGGAAAATCAATAGTTAGCGGAATCGTCGACAAAAGTAAGCG